>NW_004457283.1:101279-102745 GCF_000313135.1 Acanthamoeba castellanii str. Neff | reverse complement strand
GGAGGCCACTTGGCTGCTCCCGGCCAACAGCTCGGGCGTGTACGCCAACGTCACGTCAGCCGACGTCGCTGTCCGTCTGCCGGGCGGGCGCAACGCGTTCAGCGCCTCGGCCACAGTCTACAGGTTCAACCCGTCGTCGGGCTGCATGACCGCCACGGCCACCCGCCTGACCGCCGCCAACTCGAGCGCCACTGACCTCGTCACCCCGTCGCTCCAAGTAGACGACTCGATCCTCGTCCTCCAGCTGAACCCGACTACCAGCTCCGCCGGCGCCGTCTACAAACCGGCCGCCGACGCCAAACTCTGTCCGTCCGACGAACTCCCCTCCACCGCGTCACGGCTCGCCTCGCCTTACGTGAAGTCGCTCATCTTTTACTGGTGGCCGGAGAGCTAATGAACTGAGTTTTGTTTGTGTTTTGTTTTTTGTTTTTTGTTTTTTGTTTTTTGTTTTTTGTTTTTTGTTTTTTGTTTTTTGTTTTTTGTTTTTTGTTTTTTGTTTTTTGTTTTTTTCAACCTGGAGGAAACCGCCTCTCCTCCCAGGTTTGGGCCGGTCCCGTGCAGTTGCCGCACTCGTCAAGCGTAGCCAGGCCGTCCTCCACTCCGGCGCAGTCCACGTAGCGCGCCGAGCCGTCGCCGACCCCGGCCTTGCCCGCGCCGCGCCGGTGTCGCCTCATATTCTCGTTGTCGCCTTTGCCGTCGGCCCCGCCCCACGCTCTCATAGACGTGGTCGCCGTTGTTTCTGCTGCTGCTCGCGCTGGCATCCTCGTCGTCGGGGCGGAGTAAAAGGTTTGCGGCATGCCAACTGTCCGAAGTGGGCGTTGGGTGGCGAAAGGGGATTGTGGCACGAGGCTTGGGTGGTGGGCCGATTCAAACTCTAGCGGTACCGCTTTATTGGTTATCTGATGTTTAATGGGAATGGCTTTGCCGATTTCCTTTTCCCCTGTTTACTCATGTGCATGGCTCTGGCACTTACTCCCAGAGTACATTCCAGGTGCGGGTGGTGCAGTCCTGACCAACAGAAGCAAGGGTCGACTGGTCGAGCCAAGTGAGGTCATTCACGCCACCGTGGTGGGCAGCGGTGATGGTGAGCCGCTTGTTGGGCGTCTGCGCGGGCAGAGAGGGGGATAACCATTAGCGCCATTGAGCAAATGCCATCAGAACTGCCTGTTGACCTCTCGTAAACTAGAGGAGAAGTAAGGGTTAACGTACCTCAACACTCCAGATGATGATGTTGGTGTCGAGCGAAGCTGAGGCGAGGAACTTGGAGTCAGGGCTCCAGACGAGCTTGTTGATCCTGGCGGAGTGGTACTGCCAGTCCTTGATGGCAATCTTGCCCTCCTGCCAGATGAGAATCTCCCTGTTCTTGTCGCCCGAGGCCAGGTAGCGGCCATCTGGCGAGAAGGCGAGAGCCGACACGCCGGCGCGGTGGCCTTCGAGCGTCTTCTCGTTCGCGAGAGTGTCGCCGG
>NW_004457283.1:43818-101212 GCF_000313135.1 Acanthamoeba castellanii str. Neff | reverse complement strand
AATACACCCATTTTAAACCCTTCGTCTAATGGTAGGACGTTAACCTTTCACGTTAAGAATATGAGTTCGATTCTCATAGGGTTCAATAAAACACCTATAACTCAGTTGGTTAGAGTGCACGCTTGATAAGCGTGAAGTCGATAGTTCGAGTCTATCTAGGTTCACATAAATGGATATGCTGAAATGGTAGACAGGCTGATTTTAGAAATCAGTGGGTAATTCCGTATGGGTTCGAGTCCCATTATCCCCAAATCGTATTTAACTTAAGCGAGCACAAAGTAAAAAATTGATTATAAATACAAATAAGTAATTATATAAAAATTAAAGGGTAAATAACGAATATCTTATAGCATAAAAGTTTCTGGCGCCTAATCGAGCGAAATATACAATGAGTCGAAAAATTACTTAGAATTGTAAATTCCAGCAGAGAAATCTAACATTTAAATATTGTTCTTACCTAATTAAGTGAAACATCTCAATAGTTAGAGGAAAGGAAAATAATTAAAGATTTTGTTAGTAATGGTGAGTGAAAACAAAATAGCCAAAATTTGAATTTAAGGAAATAGAAGTCTTATATGATTTAAGCGCCATAGAAGGTGAAAGCCCTTTATAATTTCTTATTTTTAATATATATAATAATGAGTAAAATAAAATCTGTGAAATTTTATTGGAAAAAGGCAAACCCATTTGCTAAGGCTAAATACACTTTTATGACTAATAGTGAACAAGTACTGTGAAGGAAAGATGAAAAGACAAAGTTAAAAGATCTTGAAATTGTTTACCTTAAGGATCTAGAGCGCAGCGAATGTGTTATAGGGTGCAGCGAATGTGTTATAGGGTGGCCTTGGAGATTTCTGCTTTCCACAATTGGTCAGGAGTTTTCCGTCTTCGCCAACACGTGTTTCTCATGCAGTTACTGGGACGGGTTGGATCAGCTGAACAAAATGCATTGCAGCAATCGACCAATGGTGGAGATGAAGCAACAGCAATTAAATTAGAGCAGGAGTTGGCGTTGGGATCGTTTTACCATCAAACAATTGCCCCATCCACCATGTGGCTGTGTAAAGTTGCATCGCTTTTGCTGCTGGGGTTGATGGTCGTGGCTTGCCTGTGGTCCACCGGTGACGCTGTGGTACAGGTCGCTCGGCGGAGCGACGTTTGTGGGCACCGTTGGGTTCAACATGCACTTTCACTACTCAAACATAGCTACAACGAGGGCTATGAAAGGTTCAAGGCGCTCTTCCTCGCCCTCGGTGCTCGCCACATCCGCGACAGCCTCCTCGACACAAGTACCCACCAACCTCTTCACCCCCTAACTGTTGTGGTTGTGGCTTGTTTGGGTGTTGCCTTACTGGCGCTGCATCAACAGCTTGGAAAACGTACTACGATCGCCCGAACGAGATGGGGAGAGCCGGAGTGAAGAGCCAGCAGCTCGTAGACTACGATGTCCCTGCAGAACAGATCACCTCCCTGCCCTTGCGCGTGCTCGACTCGATGGAGCGCTACGAGGGACCCAACGAACTTGACATTCGTCGCAATTTTGAGGGAGACTGGGCCACCACCCTGCAAAACTTCACCAAAGTCCTTTGGAACGTACCTACCCCTCGCCTTCGTTCTTCTGTAAGTAGTCGCTTTCGCTCTTTCGCTATCGGAGCTAAAACCGGTGGGTGACCGGGGCAGGCGCACAACAACTCCTACCCGGTGGTCGGGCCCTCGCTGACCAGCGAGGCGGCCTACACGAAGCTGGGCGACATGAGCCAGTACGTCGACTTCGGAAACATGCACAATTACTTCAGCGGACGTCACCCGGGCACCAAGGGCTGGGGAGGTCCGAGCGCCGCAGGCTATTGCTGCTACGGCAGCATCGGCTTCAACATGAACGTCACGGCCCTCTCGAGCGGCGACAAGCCCATCGTGTCGTCGGAGACAAAATCGGTTACACCACCGGCTCCCCGCGGCCGTTGAAGAGCGGCCAGATCCCGTTCGACGTACAGACCAAGTATGAGCTGCGCATGTTCGCCATGCAGTTCATCCGGGGCGTCGAGCGCACGCTCCACTACGAGTTCTGCGACTTCGCTGACGACCCGGGCATGTACGGCATCGTTGCGGTCGACCCCGAGGATCCCTCCAAGCTCAAGCCGGCCTACCACGCTCTCTACAACCTCATCCGCCTTCTGGCCGACCCCGGCCCCGCCTTCACTTTTTTTTTTCCTGTCAGTCAAGCCGGGCGTCGAGCGCACGCTCCACTACGAGTTCTGCGACTTCGCTGACGACCCGGGCATGTACGGCATCGTTGCGGTCGACCCCGAGGATCCCTCCAAGCCCAAGCCGGCTTCACTCCCACTTCCCTGTCAGTCAAGCCGGGGCGTCGAGCGCACGCTCCACTACGAGTTCTGCGACTTCGCTGACGACCCGGGCTGCGCATGTTCGCCATGCAGTTCATCCGGGGCGTCGAGCGCACGCTCCACTACGAGTTCTGCGACTTCGCTGACGACCCGGGCATGTACGGCATCGTTGCGGTCGACCCCGAGGATCCCTCCAAGCCCAAGCCGGCCTACCACGCTCTCTACAACCTCATCCGCCTTCTGGCCGACCCCGGCCCCGCCTTCACTCCCACTTCCCTGTCATACGGTCAGCCCAGATCTCCTCCCCCCCATAATCTCCCCGCGATCTCATCATCACTCATGTATGTGTGTGTGCGTGTGTGCGTGTGGTGACACAGAGGTGGCCGGAGCTCCTTCGTCGTTCCAGAGTTTGATTCTCCAGCGACGCGAGGGCACGTTTATGGTGCTGCTGTGGCTCGAGGAGGCCACTTGGCTGCTCCCAGCCAACATCTCGGGCGTGTACGCCAACGTCACGTCAGCCGACGTCGCTGTCCTTCTGCCGGGCGGGCGCAACGCGTTCAGCGCCTCGGCCACAGTCTACAGGTTCAACCCGTCGCCGGGCTGCATGACCGCCACAGCCACCCGCCTGACCGCCGCCAACTCTAGCGCCACTGACCTCGTCACCCCGTCGCTCCAAGTAGACGACTCGATCCTCGTCCTCCAGCTGAACCCGACTACCAGCTCCGCCGGCGCCGTCTACAAACCGGCCGCCGACGCCAAACTCTGTCCGTCCGACGAACTCCCCTCCACCGCGTCACGGCTCGCCTCGCCTTACGTGAAGTCGCTCATCTTTTACTGGTAAACGGAGAGCTAATGAACTGAGTTGTTTGTGTTTTGTTTCTTGTTTCTTGTTTCTTGTTTTTTTTTCAAACCTGGGAGGAGAGGCCGGTGGTGCCGCCCGTGCAGTTGCCGCAGTCGTCAAGCGTAGCCAGGCCGTCCTCCACTCCGGCGCAGTCCACGTAGCACGCCGAGCCGTCGCCGCCGCACACGCCGCACGCGTCCGGCTCATAGCAGGAGGGTTCGACGATGAGCGCGCCGTGTACAGCCGGGTGGCGAGCGTCGTGCCACAGGTGCAAGTGAGGTAGGGTCGTGGTGATGCGCGCCAGCGTCGGCGTGAGGAGCGAGCGGGCGCTCGTGGTCGCCGATGCTGCATAAAGGCGCGCCCGCGCTCCTGTTCTCGCGTTTGGGTTTCTAGGTGAGGCAGATGCAAATGCAACCACACCCAAAGGTTGGTGGCGTTACGCTGGCGGTCGAGCAGGCGACGGTGGCGACACTCGCGGTCGCGGTCGCTTACACGCACGACGAGAGCATGAGGCGACGCTGGCGCGGGGCCGAGCCAGTCTAGTGTCGGTGCGTTACGCTGGCGTCGAGTAGGCTGTGGTGTAGACACTCACTTCTTCATGAAGAAATGATTGAGAATAAAGAAAATCAAACACATAACTAGAAAAACTGGTAGTGTGAGTGAAGGGAGACTGTACCTGCACTTGCGGCACTCCTGCGTTGTATGCTTGCATGCCAAATGTCCGAAGTGGCCACAAGGGCGCGATTTTTCTAAGCACCGGTCGAATAATAAATGAATTTAAATTTGGTTTTTCCCGCCTTTTTTTGCGAAGGAGAGTTGGACTTGCGTTCATTTTTCAAATTATTGTGTATTCTTCAAATTTCATCCACTACCGCAGGGTCTCCTTCGACCGAATACACAATAATTTGAAAAATGAACGCAAGCCCAACTCTCCTTCCACATTCTTTGAGCACCGGGCCGCTTTATTGGTTATCTGATGTTTAATTAAAAAAATGGAGGAATTTTGCACAAGCTTGCCGATTTTTCCTTTTCCCCTGTTTACTCATGGCTCTGGCACTTACTCCCAGAGTACATTCCAGGTGCGGGTGGTGCAGTCCTGACCAACAGAAGCAAGGGTCGACTGGTCGAGCCAAGTGAGGTCATTCACGCCACCGTGGTGGGCAGCGGTGATGGTGAGCCGCTTGTTGGGCGTCTGCGCGGGCAGAGAGGGATAACCATTAGCGCCATTGAGCAAATGCCATCATAACTGCCTGTTGACCTCTCGTAAACTAGAGGAGAGAAGTAAGGGTTAACGTACCTCAACACTCCAGATGATGATGTTGGTGTCGAGCGAAGCTGAGGCGAGGAACTTGGAGTCAGGGCTCCAGACGAGCTTGTTGATCCTGGCGGAGTGGTACTGCCAGTCCTTGATGGCAATCTTGCCCTCCTGCCAGATGAGAATCTCCCTGTTCTTGTCGCCCGAGGCCAGGTAGCGGCCATCTGGCGAGAAGGCGAGAGCCGACACGCCGGCGCGGTGGCCTTCGAGCGTCTTCTCGTTCGCGAGAGTGTCGCCGGAGATGTCATACACGTAGATGCGGTTGTTGTCGGCGCCCACCGCCACTTGGCGGCCATCAGCTGAGAACGCAAAGGACAGCGGAGTCCATCCGACGGCCTTGGACGACACGATGCGCCCACCACGGATGACGTGGACCTGGAGGGCCAGAAAAAAAAACATCAGTGATGGGGAACCACGCCTCAAGAGAACACACACGTTTTCGGGCTCAATGACGACAACTTTACCTTTTGGTCAAAGGTGCCGGTGACGATGAGGCCAGGTTCAGTGGGTGAAACGGCCAGGCCGAAGGGCTTACCGCCCACCGAGGTGGTCTGGCCACTGGTGGTGTGTTCGCGTGCGCACAACAGGAAGAGAATGGTGCGTAAGAACTTCAGCGAGGCAAACATTGAGACGAGCTGCGCGCAGAAGAGGCGCGGCATACGTGAAGTCGGCGCCATGGGGAGTGACCCGAACGGAGTCGTCGATGGCAGCACTGACCAGGTTATCGCCCTGAATGGCCAGCGCGATGACGGAGTTCTTGTGGCCGTCGCCGGCCACCTCTTCCATGCTGCCGTCGGTTTCGTTCCACCTGGTCACCACGGCATCGTAGGAGCCCGTGTACAGCGAGTTGGACGGCTTGTGGTAGGCCAGCGACTCGATCGACTTGTTGTGGCCCTTGATGACCCTGATGGGCTCGTTGGGCCGGCTGGGGTCGAGGTAGGAGAGGTGGCCTCGCAGGTTGAGCGAGAGGAGGTGGTTGCCCTGCCACAAACAGCCCACCTGCTGGTCCTCCACAGCGCTGCCGAACGTGAACGTGCTGTTGTTTCCAGTATCAAAAAAAAATATGCAGTGTGTTTAGTCAAAAGAGAGAAGCAAGGTCGCGAAAAGTTTGGGCCAACGTGGAGGAATGAGAGATTCGGGAGGTAACCGTACGTGACAGACTTGCCGGTCTCAACGTCCCAGATCTTGCAGGTCTTATCGCCTGAAGAGGTGAGCACCTGAGAGCCGTCCGGGGACCACGAGACGCAGTAAATACCGCCCGTGTGCTCGGTCGTGAAGGCGCCCTGCACGTGCAATGGGGCGTGAGAAAGAGAGACGCGAGAAAAAGAGAGATGCAACAAGCACACTCTAAAAAAAAAAAAAACGACGCGGAGGACCATCGAACGTGGCACGCGAACCTTCTTTTCCCCGGTCTGGCCGTCGAAAAGAACCGCCAGCTTGTCGGAACCGACAGAGATGGCCAGGTCGCCATTGGGGGAGAACCTCACGCAGTTCACGAATCTCTGGTGCTCGTGCATGCCGTGGTGCCACTTGAAGGGAGGACCCTCGAACCTGTGCCACACCACACCATGTTATGAGAGTCTCGAATCAGTTCGCCCCAACCAGGAGGAGTAGAGACGAGTAATCGGATGGCTGGTGTGATGTGTAGGCGCCTACCAGTTGAGAGTCAGATCCTCACCGCCAGTGATGACGCGGAAGGGCGACTTCGGCCGGTAGTCGACGGACTGTGGCGGTCAAAGCGAAAGGTTAGTGGTGGGATCCTCCTAAAGAGCCAAGCTGCCCACGTACGTTGATGGCCTTGGAATGGCCAGTGATGATGCCACGAGACGAGCCGGTTTCCATGTCGAACACTTCGCCGTACTTGTCACGACCGTGGCCCACGGCGACGATCTTGGTGGAATCAGGAGACCAGGCCAAATCGAGCACGGCGCCGGCCAGGGCGGGCTTCTCGGACTTGAGCTTAAAGTAGACGCCCTGTACGACCTCATGCGCGTGCCAAACCCGCACGATACCCCTTTCGTCTGCCGATCACACCAATAAATGCAATATTATTGACAGAACGGAAAAATGAGAATTAGTGTTAGAAGACAAGGCAAGAGTAGTAGAACACACGGCACGACACGGCACTACGAGGGGACAACGCACCAGCGGAGGCAATCCAACGCCTGTCGGGAGAGTAACGAGCCACGGTCGTAGCGCGCGGGTGCTCGACGTACAGGTCGGCGTGGAGAGGGTTCTGCAGAAAAACGAAACCACCACGAGTGGAGTTTAGCCATGCTCATTAACCATCACGATGAGGGCCATTAGAGAAGACACGCGCGCAAGAGAGGAACAGAACATACTTGGATGGAGCGGATGATGACGTCATTGCCCAGGCAGTAGAGGATGTTTTCGCCCTGGGGGTCACCGCCGATCAGCGTGGGCTTGCCACGCTGCGCGGCAGGCAACGGAGCCAGGATGGACTCTGCTCAGCAAGAGCGCGGAAGCACGAGAATAAGAAAAATGTAGATGGGATCAAAATAATTAGGAACAAATAATAATAAATAAAAAGGCCTCCGTGATGCCCAGGGGGTGCGCGTACTCCTGAGCCTTCTGTTGTTCTCGAGAGGTGCGACGATGTCGGCAGCGGCGGCAGCGGCAGACACAGCAGGGGCAGGCGCTCGTGCAAGTGCTTCCTGCGGGGGGGGGGCTTTCAATGAGGGAGGGGAGACGAATTGGGAAGAAATCAAGCTGCAAGAAGGGATTGAGAACCTTGCGGGTAGCCTCCTTGGCCGCCTGTTCCTGGGCTGCCTTCTGCTGCATGGCAGCTTCCCTCTTCTTCTGATTCTCAAGCATGCGCTCCAGTCGGTCCGCCATCTTTTACGTTGTTGTTATTGTCGCGTGCAGAGCTCTGATCACAAGAGAGAGCAGCAAGATGAGAGGGGCAAAGAAGCCGAGGAGCGTGCACGATCGAGAGGCAGAGGCCGTGTAGGTACCTTCGGTGTTGTACCAGTGTTGTTGTTGTGGTTGTGTATTGTGGCCACCGAAGCTTTCCTCTTGCTTTTGAGCAACGCGCCAACCAGGTAAATGAAACTTGGAATCGCTGACGTGTGCCGCCACCTTAGGTGTGCCCCACGTTGTTGAAAGAAACAAGAAGGCCTGCTACTGCAGGACGCACTCTTTCCTGGACTTCTTCTTCCGTTCGTCTACAAAGCCGCCAAAGTCCAGGATGGTGACGGAACCGTCTCGAGCACCATACACAAGTGCGCGCTCATCGCCTTGAAGGCTCCTGTCGCAGCGGTACCAAACAACCCGGGGTGGGATGGAATGAGTTGTGATTATCTTACACACAAGACACACAAGACACACACGACACGACACGACGCGCACACACACACACACACACACACACGGTGTAAGAGCGCGAGCAAGTACCGAGCAGAAGCGGCTGGTAGCTCGAAGAAGGGCTTCGAATGGGTGGGCTGAGATAAACTGGTCTTGCTCAACTCCCAGAACTTAAGCACATTTTCTGACCCCACGGTGACAAGCTTGCTTGCGTCGCTCCTGTAGTTCACGACAACGAACGCCAACGATATTATGTTCTGCAACATTGTGTTCGCAGGTTGAGAGAGTTGCGACGAGCACGTACCAGAGGCCGCAGATGTTGTTGTCACCGTGCGAATAGGTCGTCAACGGATTCAGCCAGAAGTCTTCCTGGCCGGCCTGCGACACCTGACGGAGATCCCACATTTTGACATCTCCAGCACTATCTATCAAACCATACAACATGGAATGTGAACTTCAGTCAGCTACACTCATGCTGTGAGAGGCGAATCTCTTACCTCCCGTCGCTAGCAATCGTCCGTCCAGACGCAATACTTCATTCATGTTGTAGTCCAGCTTGCTGCTTTGGTTGGTCACCAAGAGAATGCACTCGTGCGTGCGCATATCCTGGGAGTCCCTCCCCGCACGTCAGCGCTCACCATCAACTTTTGGCAAAAGTACAACGGGTTGAGATAGAGCGACGGGATCATACCCAACACCGAAAGGTAGAGCCGCTACCGGCAGTGACAAGCAAGTGGTCATCAAAGTTGGCGGCAAGTGTGAACACTCGGCCCTTGTGACCCAGGAATGAGCCTGTACACTGCTTGGTCTGTATGTCCCAGAGCTTGGGCGTGGCGTCGTTTCCTCCGCAAGTCACCACTTGCTAGCAAGACCGAGAGAGCAAGGGTGAGCGGTGCCGGTCAGTCGGTTGAGCCAGGAAAGTAGAGACGACGTACATGTTGATGAAGCTGCAGCTTTTCGATTCCCCTTGAGTGCACACCAGATATCTCATCCAGCGCCTGTCCATCGCGCATGGACCAGATGATCAGCCTGCATCCAGGAATGGAGTGTTAATGCCGCTGCCTCAGTACTCAAACAAACACAACAGCTGTTTACCTCTCATCAATGCCACCGCTCACAATGATTTCGCCGTCGGAATCAGCGGTGAAGACCAGGGAGTTGTGACCCGACAACTCGAGACTGCACTCGATGCTGGGCGATGCTGAGGAAGTGGTCGCGTAGGACTGCCATATCTTGATCTTGTGGTCATCGGACCACGTAATGAGCACCATCGATGACGTCGGTTTCGCATCATCGCTTGCAGCACCTTTCGTTTGGTCCTTCTTGGCTCGTCCCCTCTTGTCTGCGCGTGTGCTCGCCAAGGGCAAAAGTGAGTGTTAAGAGGCCAACACTCAGCCTGCAGGAGAGCAAGAGACACCTTTCGCCACGGGTGCGGGTAACTGGGGTGCGTGATCAGTAGAAAGGAACTTGACCCCGTTGACGGCATGCGGATGAGCCTGGAAGGACGTCTTTTGGTGCTGGCCACGACGCCACCTCTCCTCCAGCCTGGTCTTCCTCTGGAACAGATCGCGACGACCCTGCAGGCCAGCGTCTCTCATGGCCTGCACCGCGAGGTCGGTTATGCTTTCGAGCAAACGATTGCAGTCGCGCGCAAGAGAGCAAAGGAGGGAGGTACGTGGTTCTTGGCGAGTAGGAAGGCGTCCATGAAAGTGGGCGTGACTACGTGGCCGGGAGCTTGCCGGTACCGCTGTTCGTAAAGGACATGCCACAGAGCATCGTGCGTGGCGACCTCGTGCCATACTCTGCTCACCCTCGCCGCTACTCACCCCCCGCCCCGCAGCACGCCTTCAATGACCACAAAAAGGAGTGAGTCCTCGGGTGGTGTGTACCTTGGCCAATGTCGGCAGTGGGCAGCAAACTGAAGATGAACACTGACACCTCCAATGGCAGGTTCGCCACCACGTCAAACCGGCTTTCGGGCACGTTCTCCATCTGCTGCCCAAGCTCTGTCCTCCAGGTTGCGTTGTCAAGGAAAGAGACCTTCAATTTTTGTTCTTTTTACACTATTTGCACTTTTTTTTCCTCGCCTTTTCACGAGAGAAGGCGCATGGAGAGGGAGAGACCGAGCTCCTTGCGGCCGGTGAGGTACTGGCGTTGGCGCTGCGGGCAGATGAAGTAGGGGTCGCCCGCCCCCTGGTTGCCTCGCACGGCCACGCAGGGCATGGCGCACGCGAAGGATCGAGCTTGCACGCGGCACTCGAAGCTGACGGCCAGCCGGAGCACGTCGGTGCCGGGGTCGAGCCGCTGGACGCGCACGGTGATGTAGCCCTCGTAGCCTCGCTTGTCGCTGCCCCACTGCTTGTCGTCCAGCCGGTACGAGCGCTCCAGCACCAGCAGCCACCGCCGGCTGAAGGCCTCGAACGCGCGGTTGATCCGAAACTCCTTCTCCCGCATGTCCACCTGCCCGATGACGAACTCGCAGCTGAAGGCTCCCCCTTTGCCCTGCTGCGGGCTCGTCGACGAGGGCTTCGATCTGGGCGTGGGGGTCGTCGGCGATGGCATCTTTTTGTCGTCGCTCGCGCCCTTGCGGTCCTGTCCCTCGTCCTCCTCCTGCTGCTGCTTCTCCTTCTGGTGGGCTCGCCGCTGCTCCGACGGCGCCGTGACTAGCTTGCCCTCCTTGCCCTTGCCCTCGCACTCCTCGCCCGCCGCCTCCTGTTGCTCCCCGCAATCGGCGTGCGCCCTCGGGTGGAGATCCCGCTTGGTGGCGTGCCACTCGTCGACCAGCGCGAAGATGTCGCGGTAGGAGGAGGACGCCATATCCGCAGAGGGCGAGGCCACGAGCGGCGGCAGCACGTCATCGAGCACGTTGATCCCATGTTCGACGGGCGACGAGATGATCAGATCTTCCTTCTCCATCTCCTTCTCGGTGCCGCCCAGGAGTAGGCTTCGTTCGATGAGCGCCGCGGTGCTCTTCGACGTCGGTGGCACAAGGCTGCGTTGGCACATTAGCTGGGACAGGGATGCGCCCATGCTGGCGCCTATGTTGATGGGCGCCGTGGGCGTGTAGTGTCGCAAAGGAGAACCGCCGCCGCCGCTACCGCTGCCCACCGAGTAGTCCGAGAGAGACCGCCGCATGGACGAGGTCAATGCGCCAGCGGATGTGGGCCCACACGGTATCGCTACTGATACCGAGGTGGATGTGAAGGATGACGAGGCCGTTGCCGTACTCAGGTCAGGCGTGGAGTGCGTAGTCGTCGCGGGCAGCTTGAGGGTTGAGGGCGCTAGCGCCTCGATCGGCGGCAACGGGGATGCCATGGCAGCCGGCGAGGCACCCGATCGCTCTCGTCGCTCGTAGAACAGCACCGACGGCTGCCAGTGCGCTCGGCAGCAGTTGGCGATGACGTCGTCCCATGTCTTGCCCACCACTTTGATCTTTTCGTCGTCGAAGATGAGCCACTGGTCTCGCGATCGGCAGTGGAAGAAAGCGGCGTAGTGACGGCCGTAGTACGCGATCATGCCGCGGAAGACGTAGTTGGTCTCCCTCTCGACGCCGTAGAAGATCGTCGACAGGTCGATCTCGAGCGCGTTGTTGGCGGCGATGATCGTCAGCGTTTGCCGGATCTCCTCCACCGTGGGGGTTGGTGACGCCCACACCAGGTTGATGGTGAACACCTTAGGCACGTTCTGCAAAAATCGCTGGTTTCTGTTCTGTTGCTGACATTCGGTCAAGTCCTACAAAAGTAATAGCAAAACAACAGCTCTGATCAGTCACGCTGTGGATTGTGTCTGCGCAGGCGAGTGGGCAGTGTGGGAAGGGCGCCAAGGCTCCACGTACAAAATCGGGGCACTTTTTGAGCTCGGAGTCGTTGAGGATTGACATAAGCTCATCGAATCGAATGTCACGCCTGTTGGCATCGTCAAAGGCACGCCTGATGACGCACGCACACGCATACGACTCCTGTTAGACTATTATTGGCAGCGAAAGGAAAGGTAATGAACACACACACGCCACTTTTTTTGTTTTGTTTTGTCGGTACCTCAGCTCAGTCACATAAACGGGATAAATAAAAGTAGACGACAGAGCAGGCTCGGAGGTAGCCCCACACGGACACTCCGTCTGTGTAGGAGTGATTAGAGTAGTGTGGTGAGTGAGCGTCCTCTGGCCCCAGTGATCAACAAAGATGCATCGGTTGCCTACCCTGTCGCAGAAGTTCATGGAGAACACCTGATGTACGAGGCACAGCGGTTCGCATGGCTCGTCGTCCTTTTCCCCAACACCCATGAACACGCTATGCAGATACCCTAGCACAGCCACCTGCAGACAATAAGCGCTTAGCGTGAGAGCGTTTGCGAGCTCTCGGTGTGCATGCGTGCACATACAGAGAATCGTCGAGACAGGGAGGCACTGTACCAACGTTTCCGTGGCGTCGTACTGCATTTTTAATGCGTAAAGCGGTGAGAGAAGGGCAGAGTGTGTTAGAGAAGAAGGTCGTGTGTGCACAGATGCAGAAGGTGCCTGATCGCTTACCATTTCTCCGATTTGGAAGCGGGCCTCCCCAGCAAACTGCATAGACAGGGCACGCCTCAGATCGGTGGGCGGGATCATGAACTCATCTGAGTAGGCGTAATTTACAAACATGTCCTGCACCGGCCACACGCGCATGTGTCAGTTCTCCACAAGACACGCACACCGCGTGCGTTATTACGTGTTCGAGTGAGTGCAGCGGTCACTCTACCTGGAGCGCGCAAAACACGCAGTAGGGCGTCGAGTGCTGATGCTTCTCCTCAGTTCCCTCGAACCTTGTCCCTGTGGGTCAAGGGCACGCCGAGACGGAGAAGTGAACAACCATTGGCGCATGGCGGCAGGCAGCAACACAACAAGCGACGCATGACCGGCTGCACGAGCCCAGAAAGTGGCTGGGCAGAAAAAGAAGAGAGAGAGAGAGAGGGAGGGGGTACTGAAGGAATCGAGGTGCCATAGAGATTGGATGACCACGTTGAGGAAGCAGTTGTTTTCGCCCAGCGGGTTGATGAGGCCCTTGAGATTGGTGTTGGGCGAGGGAACGAAAATCTGAGGCGAGAAGTAGCTCGGCTGCGAATTTCCCATTTCGTTTCCCAGCTCGCTTTAACGATGCTCAATCATATATAAAGGATGCGGGCTGTGAAAGATCTGCGCGCAGAAGATCGCGTCGGATCAGCCAACGGCTGGTTGTCGCACAGGTGCACCTCTCTGCTGCTGGCGCCGCTTGCCAACTTCTTCTTGCAGCTGTGTGGTTCCACCAGCCCCACAAGAAATGTGGCGGCATTTGCGGCAGCCAACCAACAGCGAGCACCCACCCATTGCCCAAGGGGTGCACTCTTCCCACCAAGTGTAGCATATAGGCACCAACCCGTGCCAACAACAGCTCTCCGTTGCTCGACGAGTGGCTGTGGCTGTGGCTGTCCGGGGCCTGGTGGTGTTTATTTATTCGTGTTTATTTGTAATTTTATTTCATTTTCATTTCATTTAAAATGCGCAGAGCCACGAGAAGCTTCGCCCTGCGCCCGACGGCGCGGCAGCTGTGGGCTGGTGCGGACTCGCTCACGGCACACCGTGGCTTTGTGAGTGTTGCTAAGCCCGAAACCACTCGTGTGGGTTGGGTGGGCACCGGGTGCCTGCCCCCTCCCCCCCAATACTACTTCACCTTTTGTCGTGGGTGGCACTGACGCCAAGCCTCTTTGCTGGGCCTTTCCCAGAGTCATGGGAGGGCACATGTGCGGACACTTGCTCAGCGCTGGCTATCAAGTCACCCTCTACTCCAGGTCTACTTTCTCGCCCCCCCCCCAACCGTGACCCATTGAGTGACCGAAGGGTTGGGTCAACAGAACTGCAGAGAAGGCGCAGGGGCTTTTGGGACGCGGTGCCAAGCTGGCAGCCAGTCCCAAGGAGGTGGCTCAGCAGTCGGACGTGGTGTTCACCATGGTGGGATTCCCGCATGATGGTACGTACACCTACTTCTCGGGGTGCTTGCTGTTGGAACACACCTGACCGGCGATCGTGAGTGTGTCCGCTACTTGCTCAGTCAGGAGCGTCATTCTGGGCAGTTCTGGCGTGCTGGAGGGACTCTGTAGCGATGGCGTGGTGGTGGACATGACCACCAGCGAGCCCAGTCTGGCACTCGATATCTACAATGAAGCGAAGAAGAAGGGCGTGCACAGCATTGACGCTCCGGTGTCTGGTTCGCTCCCCATTGTGCTGCACAATGACCTCCGTGCGGGATCCCAGGGCTTAGTTTGGTTGCTTTCTCCTTCGCACAAAATGCAGGCGGTGATGTGGGCGCGAAGGAGGCCCGCTTGTCCATCATGGTGGGCGGCGATGAGGAGGCGGTGTCGGCCGTCAAGCCCTTGTTCGATGTCATGGGCAAGAACATCGTCCACCTCGGCCCGGCATCATCTGGTGCGTCCAGCAGTGTGCCAGGTTTAAACCACAGGGCATATGAGCTGACTCTGATCTCACTCCAGGACAACATACGAAGATGGTGAATCAGATCTTGATTGCCACTACCATGGTACGTCGTTCTCAATTAGACTTTGTTACGTTACTGATGGCGGCTGTACTTTCTGTCTGCACATGAAGGTGGGTATGGTGGAGGGCCTGCTGTATGGACACAAAGCAGGGCTGGACCTCAACCAAGTGATTGAGGCTGTGGGCAAAGGCGCTGCTGGGTCCTGGTACGCCCCTGCCCGAACCGAGTCTGATCCAGCTCACATAATGGGGAACACAGGAGTATCAACAACCTGGGGCCTCGCATTGTGAAGCGCAACTTTGATCCCGGCTTCTTTGTTGAACACTTTATCAAGGGTACGTTTGGGGCCTCCTCACCAGCTGCCTCTCAGTCGAATTGCGTCTGCTAAAGCAATGGCCAAAAGACATGGGCATCGCTCTCAAGGAAGCCGAGAGGATGAAGCTGAGCCTGCCAGGTCTTGGCCTCGCCCACCAGCTCTATGTCGCCGTCGCCGCGCAGGTACCTAAACGCACCATCCATACGCGGCTGCCCCCTCTCTCCCACCACGCACGCACACGCACGCGCGCACGGGCACTGAACCTTGTCTGCGCGTAGGGCCACGGCCGTAAGGGAACCCACGCCCTCCAGCTGGCTCTGGAGAAGCTCAACAACATGGATCACGACCACTCTTCACCCAAGTCCGGTCTCCCCAAGGCGCTCTAGGCATCTAGATCCACCGTTTCGACCAGCCACGCGGCCTGCCAAACGAACAGAACACGAACATGTGATGTTGTTGGTTCTCGTTCATTACGGCCAACGTCTTTCGGGTAATGCACTTTGAATTGAAGCGGGCGCCTCGCGGAGACTGCTTTTCATTTTGGCTGCGACGAACAAGCCGCGAAGAGACTAAAAACGAAAACGACGAAGTAGGAGGGAACACGCCAATCTTCGTCCCCCCCATCAACTCCTCGATACTTGAGACTTCCCATCTCGAGGCTTGAGTTCATCAGCCCTCACGACGAGATCTGGACCCTTTCGTCTTCGTTCTTTTCATCGATAAACAAAGATGGCGCTTGCCGTCGTCAGCGGAGAGCAATCCCTGTCCGCTCTTCATCGCATCGCCAAGAGCGGTTCGTGGCCTTGCCTTGCCTTATCTATTTTACGCTCGGCTCGTCATCCATTTACCCCCCCCCCTTCGAATCGACAAAAGCGAATTGATTTGTCAAATGTCGTCAAGACAACAGAAGCAATCACGATTATAGTCGCATTCTCATCCGTGATCGAACACCAGGTGACGTGAAGGAGCTCAAGGCGGCGCTACGCAAGTCTGGCAAGGGCTCCATCGACAAAAAGGACGAATGGTGCGACCCATTTTCTCTTTACTCTTTACTCTCATCTCTTTCCCCTCATACATTTGAACTTCGCTCCCCAGGGAGCAGACGCCGCTGCACGTGGGCTGCTTTGAGGGCCACTTCAGCGTGGTCAAGGTGCTCGTCAAAGCCAAGTCCAACGTCAACGCCCGCGACAAGAACAACTGGTGAGCACCACTCTGCCCCCACACCCTCCCAGCAGCTGGTACATATAAATATATATTTATTAACATATGCGTGCGAACGCACACAGGACACCACTTCATGCTGCGGCGTCGGGTCTGACATCGGACCATGTCAAGGTGTGCGGCCTTCTGTTGGACAAAGGTACTACTGCCCCCCCCCTCTCTTTTCGCACGAACCCTACGCGCCAACTTGTCTGGGGGGTCTGACGCATTGGTCTTGGCCTTGGCCTTGGCCTTGGCTCATTCAGGGGCGGATGCGTCGGCGAAGACGAACGACGGGTCGTGTCCGTTGCACTACTTTGTGCGCATGGACCCCAAGAACGTGACCGAGTTCCATAAGGTGCTCGAACGCATGGCCGTGGGCGATTCCCCGGTCGAACGCGCGCGCACCGTCAACACCCAGAACCGCCACGGCGAAAGCCCCCTCCACCACGCCGCCATCAAAGGCCGCGAACACGTACGCACGCGCCCACGCCCTCACCCCCTCCTAGGCCTATTCTATTTCATACTCACTTCACCATGATCACCGCAGGCCGTGCTGTTCCTCCACCACTTGGGTGCAGACATCAACGTACGTTGCCTCTCGCCTCTCGCCCTGCCTCGCAACTGTTGCTGCGCCGTGCCGTCTGCGTTTCTGTGCTGAAAATACGGCTGTGCCTCTCTCTCTCTCCCCCCCCCCTCCATATGAATGGACTGCAGCTGAAGAACAAGTACGGGGAGAGCAGTTTGGTGGTCGCCATCCGTTCCGCGCGAGCGGATATGGTCCGTCTGCTGCTCTCGCTCGGCGGTGATCCCCGTCAGGAGTCCGATGCCGGCGCCCCACTCGACCTTGCACGGTACCGCCGTGAGTCGTGTCGTGTCGTGTGCGTCTTCACTCAGTCACTTATCTTGGGACCATTGTCGTTCTTCTACTCAGGAGCACGGGCAACGAGGAAATCATCAATGCCATCCAGGAGTTCATAGAGGAGCGGAAGGGCAACCGTCTGCGGGGCAAGACCAGCGCTCCTCGCGCCATGAGCCCGCGAAGCTCGAGCGCGATCGGATCGCAAGTCGGCGTGCGTTGCCGCCCTGCCTCTTCGGCCGTTTTGTTGTTGCCCACTGTTGGCCCTAACGTCGAGCCGCTGCTGGCGGTTGTGGTTGCTGGGGAAACCACAAACAGTTGAGTCGGAAGGCGCACGCGCGAGCGCCCTCGGAGGGGTCGTTCCTCTTCGGGTCCAACCAAAAGGTGATCACCGACTACAAGAGCGACGAAGACGACGACGATGACTCTGACGATGACGGTACGTGGCACCGTATACATCCAATCCTGATCCTGTCGATATATGTCGGCCCACGTGGTGTGACGTACATTTATATAATATGTATATATATATGTATATAATATGTATATATATAGGAATATATTCACGTATGTATTCCCCACCACCACCAGATGACGATGACTCCGATGACTCGGAGGAGAGCGAGGGCGAGGGCGAGTCAGGCGAGAAGGCCTCGTCGCCGGAGGCGGAGCCCCGAAGCGCCGGGTTTGGGTTCATCGTGCCCGACGACAACGGCGACCAGGCCGACGGCAAGGCCACCGACGGCGAAGCCGCCAAGCACGACGACCACGCCCACGAAAAGAAGGTCCGCAGTACTTCGGTCTTTTGCTGCGGCGGCGGTCAAACGCTGGCATTCCTCACATTTCTCCGCCTGTTACTGCAGGGAGTCCCATGTACGCTGTGCTCGACGCTCATCCGGCATCCCAAGATTGAGATCAAGCCGAAGAGCGAATCCAAGGACACCAACGGCGAGGAGGCGGCCAAGAACAGCCCCGGCAAGCGGTACCACTTCCACGCCCGCTGCCCGGCCGAGTGGGACGAGGGCAACAACGGCTCCCAGTCGGGCGACGGCGACAAGGGCAAGCCCCGCAAGGGCTGGCGATGGGTGCGCAGCGCAGCCCACCCAAGCCCCAGCGAACTCTGGAACATCAACTACAACCAGCTGTACCCGCTCCCCTCGCCTGTCGTGTGTCGTGTGGTCGTGTTGTTGATCGGGTGGTACGTGTTGGGGGGTGGCAGGTCGTTGGACTTGTGTATTATTGTGAAGTCGGCGGAGGAGAGCGAGAAGGAGGGAGAGGAGGAGGACCATAAGAGGAAGTACTTCGTGCGGGGGCTCATTCACATTCCGACGCTGGCCTCGGCTTCGTCGTCAGCCAAGGACGACAGAGGCGAGGGCGAAGGCGAAGGGCTCACGTGGGGCGTGTGGGTGCGGGTCAACGAGGAGACCTTCAAGTGGATCGTCACCACCTGGGACAAAGACGGACGAGAACACGACGACAAGGCCAAGGGTGCGTTCTCTCTCTCTCTCGCTCCGTGCATGCATGAGAACCAACAATGTGTTGGTTAATTGGTGCCGTGGGTGGATAGGTTTCACGGGGGAGATCGCCACGCGCTTGCCCACGTATCTCAAGGACACGCTCGGTCTCAAGGTGCAACTCAAGATCCAGCCCGCGGGCAGGCGGCCGACGTTGGTGGTCCTCGATGCCCACCCCCTGGCGGCGCAGCAGAAGAACGGCATCACACGAAAGAAGCTCCTCCAGACCGTACACGCCATCCAGGACGCCACCATGTAAACCGCCAATCCAAAGTGTGTCATCTTTCCTCTTCGTCTTGTGGTGAACCATGGACATGGAGGGAGGGCATGTTGTTGGTAAGGGGGCGGGTTTATTGGGGTAAACGTCCACCCGCGGGGAAGAGCTGCTTTAGTTGGTGTTGGCGGGCGCAGGGGCGGCCTTCTTGGGCTGGTTCTTGGGCGGGTTCTGGACCTTCTTGGGGGCGGCGGGCTTCTTGGCGGCGGGCTTCTTCTCGACCTTCTTCTTCTCGCCGGAGAAGGTGAAGACGGGCTTGAGCGGGACGGCGGTGGCCTTCTTGTTGTCGTGGTCGGGGGCGTCGGCGTCCGAGGCCGAATAAATAGAGAGGGCGGCAAGGCCGAGCTGCTCGCGCAAGAACTCCTGGTTGCTCTTGAGGAGGGCCACCTGGTCGAAGGGCGCGGCGAGGTTGAAGGCGGCCGGGCCGTCGGCCTTGATGCGGTTGGGCATGTCGGCCACGAGGTTCATGACCTTCTTGGTGTCGGCCTTGAGCGAGGTGTCCTCCTTGAGGGCGTCGGAGACCTTCTTCTTGAAGTCGGGCTCGAACTCGCCGGTGGCGGCGTTGAAGAGCGGGAGGAGGGCCTTGATGGCCTTCTGGTGCCACGAGGGGAACTCGTCGCTCACGTAGACGTAGCCGTTGGCCGTGTCCACGAACTGCTCCCGCGTGTTCTGGATGCGGATGCGGAACGTGTGGAGCACCTCCTGGAGGAAGTCGTTCTGGGCCAGGAGGGCCTCGTCGACGGGACCCGACGCGGGCCACGAGGCCTGGCGCACGGAGCCGGCGCGGTGGAGCAGCTTGGTCCAGATGTAGTCGCAGTAGTGCGGGCAGATGGGCGCGAGCAGGATGGTCTGCACCTCGATGAACCGCTCCACGAGCTGCCGGTTCATCTGCTTCTCGGCCAGGCGGTAGTTGTCTCGCGCCGACTGCAGATTCCAGAAGCCCGTGAGGAGCGCCTCGCGGAACTTCATGCGCTCGTAGTTGCCATCGGTCAGCGTGACGGCGCGGTTGATCTCGCTCTGGAAGACCAGGTCGAAGAAGGTCGTGGGCTCGCCCTCCCGGAGGCTGCCCAGGTTGGCGATGGTCTCCTTGATCCAGTCGATCTGCGTGTAGAGGCGGAGCACGCCCGTGTCCACCGTCTCGTCGAGGAAGTTGGCGTCCTCGGTCGTGTCGCCCGAATCGGCCAGGGCGAACCGCATGCCGTCCACCGAGTACTTCTCCATCGCATCGCGCAGGGTGAGGAAGTTGCCCGTCGACTTGGACATCTTCTCACCGTTGAGGAGGATGTGGCCGTTGGCGCGCACGCCCTGCGGGCATCGCTCCTTGGGGAAGAAGGCCGCGTGGTTGTAGAGGAAGAACGTCAAGTGGTTGGGCACGAGATCCTTGCCCGACACGCGGAGATCCAACGGATACCTGGCATACCACACAACACACAACACACACACGAGCTGAGTCAGCACCGGCCCTCTATGGATTCTCTCGCGCTGGTGGGATGGTGTGGGTGGACTCGTGTACCAGTACTCGAACTCTCGGCGGAGAGCCTTGAGCGTGTCGACGGGGATGGTGGTCTCGGCGGGGAGGTCGGCGCGGGCAAAGATGTAGTCCCACACCTGGTTGGTGAGCTGATCGGGCTTGACGCCGGCCGGACCGGTGACGTGGCCGTCGAGGCTGCCAGCCTGGAGCAGGTGGGCGACGGCGTAGTAGGCCATGTAGATCGTCGAGTCCGAGAGCGACTCGATGAGGTACTGGGTATCCCACGGGAGCTTCGTACCCAAGCCGTAGCTGCGCGAGCACGCCCACTCCTTCAACCAGTCGAGGGTCTTCTCGAACTGATGCCGGGTCTCGGTACCGAAGGTCTCCATGTCCTTCAAGACGGCCTCCACCTGACCAGCGTTGCGTGCGAGGGTGGGTGGGTGAGCACACACTGCGAAGGGAGGTCCCAGAACGAGGAGGTGTAGGATGGGGCGTACCTGGGCGCGCCACTCGGGCTCGCCGTAGGCGATGTACCACTGATCGGTGAGGGCGCACACGCACTTGTCGCCCGAGCGCGAGATGACGGTCTCAGCGGGCTCGCTGTACACGACGGCCAGTCCGGCGTCGATCAACTCCTTCTTGATGAGGGGCTTAGCGTCCTGCACCTTCCTGCAAATGCCGAGAGAAAATCGTTGTAAGCCACGAGGCCGCGCCACAATGCCCGTCGGGCTGATAGTGGGCGGGGGGGAGAGACGTACATTCCGGCGTGAGGTCCGACCTTCATGACGCCATCGTAGAAGCCCTTCAAGTAGACGCGGTCCTTGGCGATAGTGAGCTTGTCCTTATCGTTCTGGCTGGCGATCTTGAGCTCGTTGTAGAGCGTCACGGCGGCGGTGTCGCCGTACTCGGGAATGTCGATGATGGGGACCACCTCGAAGGGGAGCACCATCTCGTCGGTGACGTTGTACTTGGCGCGGAAGGGCTGCTTGTTCTTGAGGTCCATGAGGGCGGCGTAATCGTCGGGGGCATCGCTGGGCACGCTGGTCACCACGCCCGTACCCTTGTCGAGCGAGACGGTGAGCATGGGGAGGACGTAGATGGCCTCGTACTTGGCGAGAGGAGCCTTGAGGCGGAGACCGATCAGGTCCTGGCCGGTGAGCTCCACCAAACGCACAGGCTTACCGAACTCCTTGGAGTGGCCCTGGAAGCTGAGGTCTGCGCGCGTACGAACACGTAAAGTTAGTATTTTAGGCCATGACGCCTGGGCGAAAGACGTAAGACGGTGGACGAGTACTCTTGGCGGCCTGCTCGCCGCAGATGAAGACGTCAGTGTCGTTGATCTCGTAGGCACCGTAGGTACCGGTGGGGAGGACGTAGCAGTTGGTCTGACCGTACATGGTCTCCGGCCTCAAGGTAGCGGGCACGAGGTAGACCTTCTTGCCCTCCAACACCTTCATCTTCTCGGGAAGCGGGGCGAGCACCTCCTGCTTGATGAGGGTGTACTCCTGCGGCAGCACTCCCTCTCCCTTGGAGCGATCGTGGTCCGCGCAAGGCTGGCCGTCCAACGGCGAGTAGATCGAGTATCGCTTGCCGAACTGGACCTTGCCCTGGGCCTTGAGGGTCTCGAACTGCCAGCGGACGAACGAGTCGTAGTAGGGGTTCACGTCGGTGGTGATGAACGAGCGCCGCCAGTCGACGCAGGCACCCATGTCCTTGAGATCCTCCATGGCGAACGGGGGGAAGTAGTAGAGCCAGTGCTGGGCATCGGCGAACTTGGGGATGTCGCTCTCGGGCACTCCCATCTCCTCCATGATCTCCCACTGGTACTTGTCCCTACCGCTGCCCTTGGCCTTGGCCTTGGACTGTTGAAACGCAAAGGAGAGACGGCGAACATGGAGAAACACTGCACAGTGAGCCCCGGGGTTGGCCAACCTCCTGCTGTGAAGTGAGAGTAGGGTACCTTGGCAGAGTGGAAAACGGTGGGGTCGGCCTTCTTCTTCTCGGGAGCGGGCTCGGCCTCCTCTGCAGCCAGGAGCAACGTAAGAATTAGCAAAACAGTAAATTCGAATTAATCACATTAATGCAGCGGGCGATGGGGTTTTGCATGGAAAAGTGGGGGGGGGATCCGTACCGACAGCCACGGGCTCGGGGAACTTGGGCGGGCAGCCGAATTGCTCGATCTCTCGCTTGATCTTGTCGGCACAGGCCTTGATGGGCATACCAGTGCAGTGGAAGCCGAAGGGGAAGAGGACCCTCTTGCCCTTGAGCCTCTGGTAGCCGGCGGCGTACTCGGCCTTGGACACGGTGAAGGTGTGACCGAGGTGGAGGCGGCCGTTCATGTAAGGATACGGGAACGAGACCATGTACTTGGGTTCATCCGCCTCTCCTTCCTTGGGGGCATCGGTCTCCCAGAGTTTCTTCTCTTCCCAATCCTTGGCAATCTCCTTCTCGATGGCAATCAAAAAATCGCGCTTGGCATACGAAACGGGCTCCTTCCTCTTCGCGGCGGCCGCAGCCTCGCCCGCTACTTCCTGGGGCACCGGTGTTGTGGTCGAGGCCTCCATCTTGTGTGATAATCGAGAGCGTGTGGAAGAGGAGCGAGATGCACACAAAAGCTTTTTGAGCGGCAAGACAAGGAGAGAACACAACTCCGGAAAAAACCGAGAACACCGACGCGACGCAAATTACAGCTTAGGAAAACACAAGAGATATTTAATTTCTCCTTCTCTGTGTCGCCCTTTTCCGCCCACTTCACGCGTGCTCTCCGTGCGCTGGGTCCTTCTCCTCGTCGGTGCCTTGATCAGCATCGCTGATGGTGGTGTCGGCTGTGGGCTCTGGCGATCGGTCTGCCTCCTTCTTTTCACTGGCGTATTCCTCCTCGGCGGCCTCGCTGGCATTGGGGATCGGTTCCGGTGTTTTGTTGGGTTTGGGCGGCTCAAGCGAGTTGGTCCGTATTCGCTGGTGTCCGAACGAGGGACTTCGTACGCGGCTTACCGTAGGCGCAGTGTCTGCTTCCTCCACAGCCCCGGAATCTGCCACGCCCGTCAGCGCGGTCTTGAGCAGGTTGGCGTCCGAGTTGGTACGGTATTGTGCCGTCACCCATGCCTCTCGTGATGATGCGATGGAGCCTCGTCGACGAGGGCTCGAGGGGTTCTGTCCCGTAGGACTGAGAGAGGCCGTGCGTTGGGTTACCGGCGACTGCTTGTCGAGTTGCAATCCATTGCCCATACCTGAACCAAGGCACCCGGTTGTGTTACCCACAGTGGCCGAACGATCAACGAGTACAGGAGGCACATACCGACGGCCTTGTTGAGCGCGCTGATCCACTCCTTGAATGACGCGTCAGTGTCAGCGTAGAGCACGTAGACGCGAGTGGGGGAGACGATCTCGAAGGAGTTGGCCTTCTTGGCCGTCTCACTCTTGCGCAGGCTGCATTCGTTCAGATCGATTACGCCTGAAAGCAGAGAGCGCTAAGTGAATGGAGATTCTGGGCGGACCAGGTCAAATGGCCCTACGTACCCGCAGGCTGGTTATCGCCTCGTACTTTGTAGTAGAAGAGGACGGAGGTCTTGAGCACGAACCAGCGCTTCGCCCAGGCCTTGGAGATCTTTCCTCGCTGGTTGAGGTACCCCTCTCGGTACTGAGATTTCTTCTTCTTCGCCTGCACACGATGACGCATAAGAAGAAAGGCTGGTGTCAGTTGAGTGCGCAAAGCAGGATCATAGGATGCGGTGCGCACCACTCCCTGCCAGGGCCGCCACGGGTTGGCCGCCACAGGGCCGGTCCGCTGAATGCTCCGCTGGCTGACGCTGCGGGCAGATCGAGGAGAGACGAAGCCGTTGCTGGCTCCGGCCGTCGCGGGCAACAGAGCTCGAGTGGCCTCGAATCGTGCGATCTCGGCCAGGTTTGCGAACGTCTTCTTGATGTACTTGTGCTTGGTCCACTCCTCCCTCGTCGTTCTGTCACTGGTGGGTCCGGGGCGGCTGGCCTCGAGCTCGGGCGGCACACAGTGCTCCCAAATCGCATTGGCCTTCTTGTTGCCCATGTCGAGCATGAACTGCACAACACACCCACGTTACCAGCTTAGCAAATGATGGAGGGAAGGAAGAGGGGGTCGCGCATGGCGTACTTGAATCGTATCCTTGTCCCACAGATCGAGTTCGATCGAGCGCACTTTGGAGATGTGTACGCCGAGTGAACGATGGATACCGGAACACTCAATGCAAAGGTACAGGCCCAGATTGATGGACACCCATCGCGGGTCCTTCTCGCCGCAGTCGGCGCACATCTCGTTGTCGCTCTCCGCCAGGGCGTCGAGCAGCGCCTGGGGCTTAAGCACCCGGTCGTCCTCTACCAGCTCGTCACTTCCACTGTGCAAGCATTTAGCTCCGAGCACAGGACAAAAGAAGAAGAAGAAGAAGAAAAGAGACGGTCTAACGTACTGATCTTCCAAGCTCATCTCATCGGCGCTCGAGGACATCAGCGTTGGAGGCGATTGCCGCGTGAGTCTCGAGTCGGGCACCACCGACGCCGACATGGCGCGCGGCCGCGCCGGCGAAGACGAAGCCGAGCTCTTCTTGAAGTTGCTCAGCAGCAACTCGATAATGCCACGCAAGGCCGCCATCCAGAGCGCCAGGTCGTTTGCTGGCGAGCAATGTTGTTCGGGTCAATGCTAAAAACTGGAATTCATGTAAATGGAGCGCCACGGTACCATTTTCGGCTTGCAAGTGGAACGACGCATTCGGCAAAACAACGTCGAAGCAGTGATTGACCGGATCGACCACTTTAACAGAGCTGGTCAGCAGGTTAACAAATTCGAGCGGTGTCGCATCCTGTGCGTGCGTGTGGGAGAGGACGGCGGTGAGCAAAAAAGCCACTACACCGAGACCATAAAGCTCGGAAGACTGTACGCCCTGATGCTTGTAGATGTACAGAGAATCCACTTTGAGCGCCACCCAGACTCGCTTGCCGGACTTGGCCGGCGATTTCCGCTTGTACAGGAAGCCCTCGCAGATTGGCCCGCTTGGCGCTGCAACGACCTCCGCCTGTTTTTCGATCAGGAGGCTGCTGAAACTCCTCATGGGCGATCGCTCGGGTGACATCTGCGTCTGGTGCGGCGGTAGCTCGCCCGAGCTTGTCATTCCGAGGTCCTCTGCGGGGAGTTCGCCTTGCCCCAAGATGGAGGAGTCCGACATGGCTTCGGCGAGCAGTCTATTGAGAGACGAGGCCACGAATGAAGAGTTGAGATTGTGTGCGAAAACGAGGACAAACTACTTACCGCCCACTGGCTTGGCGGATGGTGAAGATCCAATTGCGCATCTCGTCGGCGTTCTCGGCGAGGACCAGTATGGACTGCTCTGGGGTAGTGACCTCGAAGCAGAGCTTCTTGTCCTCGAAACGATCTGACGCCTTGACGCTGCACTGCAACAGTCGCACTGTTGTGTGCGGTTTGGCACTGATCGCGCGAGTGGGGGGTGAGCTGTTCGGTGGAAACTGTCAGGGCGGGCCTACAAGATAGAAATACATACCCCGAGCGTGTGTCTTGCTTTGATTTGAAGATGCGCAAGTGGTCGCGAGAGAGCACGAACCACCGCTTCCGCCACTCCTTCCACACCTTGGAGTGGCTCATGGTGAGCAGGGGACCCTCCATAAGGATCAGGTTGGTGAACGACCGCTGCCGCGCCAGGTTCGAGCCGCTCATCGTCATCATGTCGTACGACATTTCCTCGTTCTGCCGTCCCACAAGCAACAAACAAGTGAGGCCAACGAGCTAGAGCGCTTTCGAGGCGCGCTAGGCGCGCACCTTCTTGGTGTCGAGGTCCAGCTCTTCGTGAAGTGGAGTGGTAAGGGGCTCCACATCATCTTCCATGGTCGTTTGGTTAGCTTTCTCGTCTTCGCTGAGCACGATCTTACAGACCATCTGCAAGGCCGACAACCACTCCTGCGCATCGGCCGCGCTGTCGGCCTGCCGTGTCGGGATGAAACAGCGCGTGGAGTGTCAAGATCCAAAGAACATAGATAAAGTCCAGCGCCAGGTCAAGCTGCAAGCAGTACCTGAAGCACCAAGTGATTGCTGGTTGAGGGCGTGATGACCTTGATGCGGCAGCCTCCCGGGTAGGTTGTGACAGGCAGCACGGAACTGAAGCGCAATTCCAGAACCAGCTCGGGCAGGGTGTCCTGGCAGGAGTGGCGTGAGTGTCAGCTACTCCTGGCTCTGGGCTCAGGGAATGGCCATCGGCAAGGCGAGGTGTTGTACCGTGGGTAATCGATAGAAGGACAAGTAAGTGGTCAGCACACAGTAGAGCCTTGGCCAAAGCTTGTTGCTCTCCTTCATGTACACGTACCCGGCCTTCACGACGTCTTTATACTGCAATATCCCAAAGCGAGAGAGCGTGAGTCCCAAGCGAGCGTAAGAGAAGGGGAAGAAGAGGAAAAACTGAACCACTTGTGGGGTGAGGTCGTGAGGGTAGGTCTGATTGCCTCGAAAGGCCATGTCCACATACTTGGCCGCCACGAAAGCGCGCCTTCCATCACTGTATACCTACTGGTCAGTGGCCTCTCCAACTCACTCTAGCCCTCCCACCTAAGGAGCCGTACAAGGGTTCCGTCTGGGAAGGTTTCTTCAGCTTGATCGCGCTCTCCAAAATAGAGTTGGCTGCCCCGTTGTACATTGCCACCGTACGCTACATACGCCCCCCTCAGTTGATCAACGCACGCCGGGAAAAATTTTTGATTGAGAGTCGGGGGGGGGGGCAGATGAAGATGGCTCACCTCGAGGTCAGCGTGGTCCAGATCTTTGATAAGCTTGATGGGCAGGCCGAGGCTAAGGTGAGCCCCAGCGCACTCCAAGCAAAGAAGGACGCCGGGCTTGACACTCGCATGTTTGGCCCCTAAAAGCGCAGATGTGGAGATGAGCACGCCTATGAAATCGAGAGAGGAAGAGGAAGCATACCCTTCACCGAGCAATCGGCACAGTTGGCGTTGTCTCGTTTGAGCTTTAGAAAGAGCTTTTCGTCTTCTTTATCTCTCTTTCGGACCGTTTCGCCCTCCTCTTTGCTCCTTCTGATTATCCAGCTCCCCCTTCTCTTCAACTTAGTAGGAGGTTGCATCCCAAGCATGATCTCCGCCGTTGGTTTCGCCCTCTCCACACAATCAACAATGTTGAGCCTCCAGCCAAGTATCTCTTCTTCTTCAAGGTCTCAACCGATCGTGTTGTCCCTTCGCCTAACACCAGAACGAGCCGCTATTCCCTTTCTTGGGCCAAGGAATTTACGGAATTTAAAGTATTATTTATTCTTTTTACTAATTTGATAAATTGAGCTTTTGTGATGAGAAATGGAGGAACGAGGGGAAGAGGGTGTGGCAGAGCTGGTCGAGCAACAAGAGATTTCTTTGCTGCAATCAGAAAAGCTAATGATTGAAGCAGAATCGGATCACCACACCGTGTACGGAGGAGGGCGGGAGTACTGGAACGCGAGGTGAGTACACGCAAGGTCCTTGAACGTTCGCTCGGTGCGCACGGCGTTACGTCACATAACGTTCAATTCATTCCTAGGTACGCCCAGCCCAAGTACGTCAAGCACAAGGACTGGTATTGTGAGTACCCCATTCTCCGGCGCCACGCCCTGGCCGTCTTCGCGCCCTACCTGCCACTCCCGGCCCCCTCCGGCTCGGCCCCACGCCTGTTGGTCGTCGGCTGTGGCAACTCGTGTGCGTCCACCCGCCTTTCGGGTTTTGTTTGGCGGAGCTCGGCGGGCGAGGAAAGCACAGGGTATCGGGTATGACCGTTGTGCCACCAATGTGTGTGCTTGCAGCCGTGTCGGCGGGACTGTACGAAGACGGATACACGAACATCGTCAACATCGACATATCCGACGTGATCATCCGGCAGATGACGGTGGAACACAGCGAGCGCTACCCGCTCATGACTTGTAACCCTCTCCCCACCAAAGACCACACCCTTCCTCCCGCTACACGGCACTAATTCCGCTGCAGACGCGGTCATGGACGTCTCCCACATGGACTTTGATGACGAGTCCTTCGATCTGGTCCTCGACAAAGGTCTTGCCCCACTCCTGGGCAGGGGGCTAAGGGGTCCCACCCACTCACTCGATTCGCTGGACCACCGCAGGAACCTTGGACGCCGTGTGCTGCGGTCCGCAGTGCTTCGAGTTCGTCCATGAGATGTGCAGCGAGATATGGCGGGTAATGCGCACCGGCGGGCAGTACGTTTGCATTAGCTATGGCCCACCCTTCCTCCGCCGGCACTACCTCCTCAAGGACGAGCTCAAGCACAAGGTGACTGATCTCTGCCTGGTTGTCAATGTTTGGTGACAACGTGGTACTCACCGCGAAGAGCTTCCGCACAACAACAACAACAACAACACCTACAGTGGCGCCTGGAGGAGCGTAAGATCACGCTGAACCGTGACGAGCAAGTGCGGTGCCTGTCCGTGCTGGAGGACGATGAGAGCGGTACCTTTTACGTCTACATCTGCACCAAACTGTCGCCGGAAGAGCAACAGGAGCGGGTAGCTGCCCACCTCCGAGAGCAGAGCGAGCGCGTCAGCGCAGCGAAGAGGAAGGAAGAAGAATGCGAGCACGAGGACGAGGACGATGGGGAAGGTGACGATGACGGTGAGTACGATGACGCAGACTTCAAAGTGGCCGACTTCCTTGAAAATCCACTTTATAAACAAAATCACACATGAACGCTGGAGTGCTGGCGCTGCACAATGAACACACTCGAGACAAAACCGCCAGTGACACGCACCACCGGATGTAGACATCGACCAACGGTTCAACATCGACTCGCCTAGACGCGAAGAGCGGCGTTCAGCAGCACCTGGAAGTCAGGCGTGCCGAGACCGGTGATGGCGTCCTAAACACCATGATGGCACAGCACATGAGAAGGCACACAGTTGCACGGACCGACCGGCCGGGAGGATGCGTACCCATCCAGGTGTTGCAGGGAAGCCCGCAGAGCACCACGAGTTCTGGTTGTTGCCCTGCGTTACATCAAACCCGACGCGTCCCACCTAGGCGATTCACAAATCCAGTGTCAGCGAGTGAGTACAGTGGGTAGGCAGGCAGGTGTACCTGGTAGAGGAAGGGGTTGAGGAAGCCGAGTGGACCCTTGCCCGCCTGGTAGCGGGCGTCGTTGAGCAGAGTGACGACGGCGGCAAATGTCGGGGCAGCCGCCGAGGTACCGGAGATGGGACCCCACAGGCCCTGGATCACCACCTCGTAATTGGTGCTCAGCGCCGACACGTCGGGCAATGCGCGTCCGCTGATGTTGTAGTACTCCGCGTCGGGCAGACCACCTGATGTGGCGCACAAACGAACGTGACGCCAGCCTTAGATTCGTTTTCTGCCTAGATGTCAGTGAATGAAGCTCTGAGAGCTAACGCACTCTGCTGCAGGTACTGCTTGACGGCGGCGCTCTGGTAGGCGGGCTGAGGGTAGTTGGCGGAGAAGCCGCCTCCGCTACCGGGCCATCCGATCTCGGTACCACCTTGTGGGGTCGGGAGTGAGCAGGCGACCACCAATGTTTGACACAATCACGCACATACCCGTCTGAGCAGTCAAGTAGGTGCCGCCCACGGCGGTGATGTAGGGCGAAGAGGCCGGGAAGTTGGCATCAAAGGTGCCACACCAGAAGGTGCCCGTGTGCCCGGTTCCGTCATCGCCAGAGGACTGAAGAAGGAGAGCACCGATGTTAGTAATCACGTTGGCGAATGGCAATGAAGGCCGGGAATGGTGGCGATTTATACCGCCAGTAGGGAGAAGCCGAGCAGCCCAAGCTTCTGGAATTCGACGTTGACTCTGTTCATGGTGCCTGCATCGTAGGAGCTTTCGCCGCTGCCGTAGCCTGCGCACAGCCGCAAAGGAATGTGAATGGCTGGCGTAGAAAGGAGGAGCAATAGTCTGCGTGAGAACAGCAGCGGCCCGGGCTACGCACTGACGGAGTGAACGCGCGGAGCGCCGGGAGTGGCGGCAATCTTGATGCCCCAGGACACCAGGTCGAAAGAGTCCTGGTAGAACACCCAGGTGGGCACATTCGTCGCCACGGCCATGATGTACTCCGTGTCCAGCGACGCTTCGCCCAGGTAGCCTGCAACGTCAGATGGCTAGATAAGTTGTTGAGAGCTGCGATTAAAGAAGCCACCAATCTGAAGGCCACTGCAGTCCGTACCAGTGTCGGGGTGATTGCTGCCGACGATGAGGGAGATGTTCTGGAGCGGCAGATCGAACTTCTTCTCGAAGATGGGGATGTCCGACGGGTAGAAGTACTCCTGCTCGAACTCGGCCACAGCCTGGCTGCTGTTGTCCGCCTTGCCCACGGCGTTGTTGATCTTGTAGAGGCTCTTGATGATGCCCGGCGTGATGCTGACGCCGGGCTCGTCGGCGTAGGCGCTCGCAGGCCTCCTGTCATCCACGACTCACTCGTGTGAGCAATGGCGGTGAAACAGAGAGGGGCCGAGCGTACGATTTGACGACGGGAGGGAAGTCAACGAGTCCGCTGACGCTGTAGACGAGCTCGGCAATGTGCGCGGGCAGGGAGTACTTCTGCTCCCTCGCGCGGAGGATGAACTGGGGAATGGTACTGGCCTCCTTGGCCCTCCGCACATAACGCACGAGCTCCACGCCAAAGAGGCGCTCGGCCGCGGCAGCGGGCATCGTCACGATGATGTAGTCGCCCGTGGGCACCACTTCCGTCGCCGATGGCGCACCGCTCTGCAGCCACTCCAGCACAGCCTGCACTCGCGTGGCAAGGCGTGTCGGATCAGGCACATCCCACAGCAGGTCCATTGGGGGGGGGGTGTACTTGGACATGGGCAGCTGGGGGCGCGATGAGGCCCCTGAGCTGGGGCACGGTCATGAAGTGGCCGTAGTCGCGGCTCGTGGGGTCCGACACGGCCCAGAACCTCCTCTCCAGCTCGTCCAAGTTGCGCTGCTTCAGCTCCACACGCAGCTCCACCTGATGTGGTCCACACCAGTGCCTTCGATTGTAGTGACCGTTGGGGGGGGGGGCAAGCGACCGAGTAGTGGACGTACCGTCTGGCTGGGCGAGTCAAATCTGTCGGGAGAGACGGTCCAGCCGTACTTCGACGGGGGCACAGTCCCACGCCTCACTTCCGGCTCGTTCCCGCTGAAGCTCGCCGCTGCCGCCGCGACAAGCACAAGGACCACCACAGCGCACCTCATCTGCTGCATCTCGTTACACAAAACGAAAAATGATAAATACAAAATGAGTGAGTTTTATTGGCTGACACGCACGGAGAGACACACTGAGTCACTTGGCTGGAAGCGCAGTGGCGGGGGTGGCGATGGTGGTGGCGGGAGCAGCGACGACATCGGGCTGGGGTAGGAATGTGTTGTAGTTGATGAGGCTGGCCTCCTTTTGCATCTCCTGGAAGCACTCGGGAAGCTGGCCCTTCTGCACCGCGGGGGAGCCGCCAAAGATGGTAAAGGGCGGGACCACAGTGCCGGGCGCCAGCACGCTGCCCTCTTCCACCCAGCAGCAGTCCTTCAGCACGCTGTGTCTCCCCTGCACACATGCAAGGCGGAGGTGATGGCACATCATTGTTCGTTCGATCGATTGCGTTAGTTTACACCTCCGCCTGGCCGAGGAGAGAGAAAGGGCACGCATACGAGAACGGCACCGCGGCCCACGTGCACGTAGGAACCGATGGAAGTGGCGCTCACGATGCAATCCTCCTCGATGTGGACGAAGTCGCCGATTGTGACGGGAAAGAACGCCACCGAACTGTGCATGCGGAAGAAGTGAGTGAACGCGAGCGCAGCGGCCACAAAGCGGAGAGACCAACCCTTGGTATCGCTTGTGGGCTGGTCGAATGACCACGTTCCTCCCAATCACTGAATATTTACCCACGTTCACCGCGCCCAGGTCTCCTCGAATCATTGCCCCTGGCATCACGACCGTCTGCAAGACGAGCTCATAGTTGGTGAAATCCAAGGCAGCAAAGATACTACTCGAGATCAGTGCGTAGTACCTTTCCGTGCAGTCGAATGTTTTGGCTGCCGCACAAGATGGATTTGCGGCCGACCTTGTTGCCTGTGTGCGTCTCGATGAACTCTGATTTTTCATAGTACTGCGCTGGTGGTTCTGATGTCGCCTCCATCTTTGCCTGCAATCTTATCATTTCTTCATGTTTTCCTTCACCTTCCATGTTTCCTTCATCTCATTATTGTCGACGGAGGAAATTTGCTGGTCCAGCAGCCGGAGCTGTCCACTGAGATTAATCAGTCCTTTTCCGCTAATTGCTCGCGATCACATCGCATCGTGACAGATCCTGTCCCTCGCGAGCACTTACGCCTCGTGGAGTTCTCTAAGCATCTCTCAACCATCCTAACACATGTCTCTTCTACGAGCCCGACAGCCAATTTTGGGGAGATCCCTAACATCAGGCCCGATTCTTCCGCGGGCATCTCTACCCTCATCAACGATTTTGCGGCACGATCAGCTCCGATCTTCTACTCGACTTTTTACTTCCTCATCTGCGTCATCTCCCTCTTCGATTCTCTTCCCTCTTTCCCGAACCGGTCCATCTTCATCTCGATCCTCCACCACGGCCAATTTTGCCCGCGCCAAGCATTCAACTTCGACCCAGCCCAAGGAGCCGGTTTTCATCGCCTCCCTCCAATCTCACAAGGAATCGGCGCCTGTGACAAAGTCGGCATCTCAGACCGAACTCGAGAAGCAGCAGAGAGAGTGGGAGGCCAAGCGCGAGCTTGAAAATCTCGAGTACGAATGGGAGACCAAGTCGGTGGAGAAGGCCGTCGAGCGCTACAAGAAGATTTCGAAGAGTCTCAAGCAACTGGGGCTCGCCTTCGAGCTGCTGCAGGGCAATCAGATCCTGGGCCACTGGTTCGAGCCCCTCTGCGCAGCCATCCGGGCCGAGCAGAACGCGGCTCTCCTCAAGACCTCTGCCGCCGATGCGGCCGCCTCGCCGACGAAGGGGAAAAAGAAGACCCAGAAGGCTGAAGATCGCGAGCTCAGCGCCTACCTGGTCACCATCCCGCCCGAGAAGCTGGCTGTCATCACCATCCACGAAACCATGTGCGAGATCTTGAAGAGCCATCATCCCGAGGGTGCACCGTTCGCCGCGCTCGTCGTGGCCGTGGGTCGAGCCGTCGAGTACGAGTACAACTGCGAGCGCCTGGCCAAGGAGGGCTGGAAGCCGCAGCTGCGCAACCGCTCGGCCACCCCCACCAAGCAGCAGATTTGCTCCCTCATCCGCACGCAGAGCCGGGCGCAGTTCGAGGACGCCTCCTGGGGCGCCGCGCTGCACGCCAAGATCGGCTCGCTGCTCGTCCAGCAGCTCCTCGGCACGGCCACCATCGCGCGCAAGGCCGAGGAGGCCGACGTCGCCGCCGCCCAGTCGTCGCCCGCTCGGCTTCTGTCCGGAGCGCCGCGCAAGAGACCCGCGTTCGTCACCAAGGAGGAGGCCCTTCTCGAGCCGGCCTTCAACCACCACCAGGCCATGCTCAGGGGCAAGCTCACGGGCTTCCTCGGGTGCCACGAGCAGGTCCTGGCCCTCATGGAGCACGAGGAGGTGCAGCGCGGTGTCATGCAGGCCCGCTACATGCCCATGCTGGTCGAACCCCAGCCGTGGGTCGCCCCCAACCAGGGCGGCTACCTCGTCGCGCGCACCCAGGTGCTCCGCGCCAAGGGCTCCCGCATGCAGACCGAGGTGCTGCGCTCCGCGTCGATGGACAAGGTCTACGAGTGCCTCAACCTCCTTTCCTCGACCCCGTGGCGCATCAACAACCGTATGCACGAGGTCATCTGCGAAGCTTGGGACAATGGCGGCGGCATTGCCGACCTCCCCAGCCGTACCAACCTTGTACGGCGTCTTCTCCTTATATCTGTTCACACTGCGAACGAACCACTCTTCTCACGTGAGAAGCTGACGATCGATCCTCCTTGTGACGCGCGCTCGTGCAGCCTGAACTCGAACCGCCGGCCGACTACTACTCAGATCTCGAGGTCAAGCAGAAGTTTGATCGCGAGCGCAAGAAGGCGAAGATCGCCAACTACAACCTTCATTCGCTCCGTTGCGACGTGACCTACAAACTCCAGGCAAGCTCTCGCCCACCTCACACCCCAAAGAGAGATGTCGCGCGACGCTCGACACTCACGCTCTTCTTCTTGTGCGCCTCCAGGTCGCGAAAGAGTGCCAGGACAGGACATTCTACTATCCCCACAACATGGACTTCCGTGGTCGTACCTACCCCATTCCGCCCCACTTGAACCATCTGGGTCAGGACCTGTGTCGTGGTCTCCTCACATTTGCCGAGGGCAAGCCTCTCGGCGAGTCCGGATTGCGATGGTACCTTCTGCTTCCCTCGGGAGTTCGAATCGCTTCTCGCAGCTGCCTGGCGTATAACTTCCGCGTCCCCCATTGATGTGCAGGCTGAAAGTGCATTTGGCCAACGTGTTCGGCAATGACAAGATCACGTTCGAGGACCGCGTGCGATTCGTGGAGAACAACATGGAACACATCATGGACTCGGCGTCCAATCCGCTCGGCGGCCAGCGCTGGTGGCTGAAGGCCGACAAGCCGTGGCAGTGCCTCGCGGCATCGATCGAACTCATCAACGCCTACAACAGCGGCCAGCCCGAGACCTACGTCTCCACGCTGCCCATCCACCAGGACGGCTCCTGCAACGGCCTGCAACACTACGCCGCCTTGGGCGGTGACGAAATGGGCGCCCGACAAGTGAACCTTCTGCCATCGGAGCGACCGCAGGACGTGTACTCGGGCGTAGTGGAACTTGTCGTACGGCGACTCGAAGACGATGCTGCCAACGGTGTGGAGATCGCTCAGCGGCTGCTGGGCAAGGTGGACCGTAAGGTGATCAAGCAGACCGTGATGACCAGGTGCGGCTTCGTTTGCCAACCCTTTCTCCCCTCGCCTGCCGCATTGTACAAGGATTTCCTTCTGACCGCTCGGCACCTTTTCTTCTCTTTCTTTTAAACAACAGCGTGTACGGCGTCACGTTCATCGGAGCGAGGCAGCAGATCGAAAACGCGCTGAAGGACAAGGGCAAGGTGTCCGACGACGACATGTTCCTCGCCTCCCGGTATCTTGCCACGTCGACCTTCTCCTCCATCAAGGAGATGTTCAGCGGAGCGAGGGAGATCATGACTTGGCTCAGTACGTTCTTCAGCCTTCTGTCGCCGCCTCTCTTTCGTCTTCATCAATTATAGCGTCGTGACTCACACTCTCTTTGTTTGACTTGACGTGATTGCAGGCGATTGTGCGACGCTGATCGCGAAGCAGGGTAAGCCCGTAACGTGGGTCACGCCCATGGGTCTGCCGGTGGTCCAGCCCTACCGTACCAAGGGCAAGCAGACCCAGACCGTTGTGACGGCCCTGCAGAACGTGATGCTGGTCAAGGAGGAAAACGACAGCCTGCCGGTCAACACCCGAAAGCAGCGCACTGCCTTCCCGCCCAACTACGTCCACTCGCTCGACTCCACCCACATGATGCTCACCGCTCTCCAGTGTCACGAGGCTGGTATGCGTGACCTTCTTCTTCTTCTTCTTCTTCTCGCAGTCTCCTCTTCGTGTTGCGTTGCCAGGAAAGACGACCGGCTCGTACTGACACTTTTTCTTGTGTGCAATGCACGACAGGCCTCACGTACGCGTCGGTGCACGACAGCTACTGGACGCACGCCTCGTCGGTGGACACGATGAACCACATCCTGCGACGAACGTTCGTCGACCTCCACTCGCAGCCGCTGCTCGACGACCTCCTGGCGCACTTCAAGCGCACCTACCCCGGCATCGAGTTCCCGCCCGTGCCCCCCAAGGGCGACCTCGACCTCAAGGAGATCATCAACAGCCCCTACTTCTTCCAGTAGTCTGCCACGAGTGAGGGCAGCAGGATCTTGTCGTTCGAAACATCAAAATAGCAAAAGGCCGTTCATCAGAAGCTGACTGAACATGACCGGGCGCGTTTCTATTTACAAGGGGGGTTGCAAATGATGCATCATGTAGAAGATATGTAGACGAAATGTAGAAGATATGTACAAGACTAAATAACAAACCAACCTGACGCAACGATTGGTCACGCGGAAGTTCAGGCTGACAGGTCCGAGTGGGCGTCGCACAGCTCCGGCGAACTCCTTCTTCGGCGGCGGTTGGTCGGTCAGCCACTCGTCCCCGCCGCGACCCTTCAGCGCTCGTCACACACACAGGCCTGGCATCGCCAAGCGAGGAGGGTCGACGCGTCGCACATGCGGACGGGGGTGGTGTAGAGTGTGAGCGTCGACGCAGCTCACGAGCTGGGCTGGGTGGTCGGGGCGTCCTCCATCAGCACCGCGTCCTCCACGCCGGCGTGATGATGGTGGCGGGTGAAGGGGTTGGTGGTCGGCTCGGCGGGAGTAGTAGAAGAAGAAGCGGCGGCAGAGTGCTGCTTGCAGAGGGAGAGCTGGGAGGCGAGGAGGGCGCACAGGCGGTCGTTGCTCCTGTGCTCCTCCCAGTCCCACTGGAGGAACACCACCGACCCGCGTCGCTGGCGCTTCAGTAGCTCGAGGGCCATCACGTCCATCACCATGGGCGCCGCGTGGCTCATTCGTCGCCGTCGAATGGCCGCGGCACAAGCCCCGCTCGGCGAGGACGTAGACGTAGAAGAAGGAGAGGAGGAGGCGAAGTTGTGGGTGCGGTCTACCGAGATGCTGGCTCGTCGTCCGCTGTTGGCTCGCCTGCTGTTCAGAGTCGCGGCGGCCGTCATGGCAGTCTCACGCCGGCTCGCGCTGGCGTTCGCTCTCTTCATTTCTACTTCCATGGCTGCTTTGTGTGACTGGTGGTCGTGCAGTTCAACGCGAACTCTTCACTTGTTGAGCTTCTTCCAGCGTCTGGTGTGGAACGGAGGAGTGTCTGGCAGAAAAGAAGCGGGGCAAGTCGAAGGAATGGTGAAGAGGATGACACCACTCTCCCTCAGCTCCGCTTCCTGGACAAGAGCTCCATTCTCCTCCACACATGGCAACCTCAAGTCCGGTATCTCTGGATGGCAGGTGGTCGCTCCGAAACTCCCTCCCGACACTTTTCCAGTGCCACGTCATCAAAGGTCAAAACGAGAAAATGGCAGATTTCTCTAATTTTTATTCAGACTTATTTCCGTAAATAAGTTTGGTAGTTTCTGTAATTTTGCCCCAATCTCCATCTCTGCAGAATTTAATCGTTCAAGATGGAGAAGAAGAAAGGTGGCAAGAACAAGAACGAAAAGGCCGAGAAGCCCAAGAAGGCCACGGAGGTGAAGACGGCGACGACAGAAGCGCCGGCGAATCCCAACAAGAAGAGGAAATGGGCGGACATTCAGCGGGAGCGAGTTCAGGCCAAGGCCTTGGCTGCCGCCAATGCCCTGGCCTCCTCGGCCACACAAACGGAAGCGGCCAACAGCAAAAAGGAGGAGAAGAAAGAGAAGAAGAAGGAGAAGAAGGAGGACAGCGCCACTCCGTCATCTTCTGCCGCCGCCACTCCGGAGGAGGCGAGCAAATCACCGGCTGGTGGCGATGAGAAAAATCAGAAAAAGAAGAAGAAGAGGAAGAGGAAGAAGCAAAAGAAGCAGCCCACCAAAACGGGGCCAGATGGCGAGGTCATTCAGGTACCAAAAAATCCTCCTCCATTTTTTTAACGATTTAAATCATGAAGATTAACAAACGCGCGCGGGCGAGTAGAAGGAGACCAAGGATGAGGCGAGCTTGACGTACTTGAAACTGTGGGACACCGATCGATCGCAGTGGAAGTTCCGCAAGCTCCTCCAAACCCACCTCCTCACCATCGCCTATGACGAATCCAAGGTACGCCCTGCGTTTTGTCGACCCAGCCATGGACATCGGGCCTGATGGCGATTGGTGATGTTGATGGTGTGGTGGTACGCAGGTGTCGAGGGAGTACTGGGCCATGTTCGTCCGCTACATCCTCGCCGTGCAGGGCAAAGCGCGACAGGTGCGTAGCTCTTACTTTGCGAGATCATCATCGCCCTTTGTTCTGTGTTGCACTCACCCCAGGCGCTTGCGCTCGCGCTCTCTGACCAAACCAGCAAACGTTGGAGGGCGCCAAGCGGATCGTGGCCGAGGGCGTACGCGTGACCGAAAACGAAGAGGAAGCCAAGCTGGTGCACCACCTCCCCCACCCACTTCTACTTCTCATACTACTACAACTCGCACACACGCACTGACGGTCGTTTGGTGCGCAGGCCACGACGCGACGCAATCGCGCCAAGACGCTGATCAAGGCCATGACGTCAGCCAGACCAGAATAAACCCCACAAAGGAAGGAAGGAAGGAACCCCTCCCTCAGTGGCCTCTATTCAAATATTGGTTGGCCAATCTTTATGCGAAGTTTCCATCGCCTGAAACCGCACTTGTAACCAATGGGAGTCATCGGATAGTTTTATGATCTACCACGCCATTGGCCCGTGCTGCTCGGCCGAATTTCCCGCTGCTTTGTCTCCGCCTACTGCAGCGGTAGTCTGCGGGTTGGTCCTCATCGACCTCCCCTCCCCACCTCCTCATAGCCTGCGGTCTTCCCTCTTTCTCTTTGGCCACACCCCACCATCATTAGACCATCGCCACCAACCACACAACACATCCACCACCACCATCGAAAACGAACGACGACACGAAGAACACGGAGAAAACAAGCAAGAGATGAAGGAGGAGGACCACGATGTGGTCACCATCATCGACGGCGATCTCAACAACGACGACAGCAGCAACAGCGCGGAAGAGGAGGAAGAATGTAGCGACTGGGTGCTGCTGGGCCTGTGCCTGCTCAATGCGTCGGCCTACCTGGGCATGATGCTGGCCAAGGCCTGGGCCGGCCTGTCCCACGACGCCACCGCGCTCGACTTCGCCTCGCCGCTCACGCCCGCCCCGTGGGTGGCCGCCCGCGTGTGGGACGCCATCACCCTCGCGCTCCTCCTAGTCTTCCTCCTGTGGCCCTTCCTCCCATGGCTCTCGCCGGCCCGCAAGCGCGACGTGGTCCGGGTCTCGCAGCCCTTTGTCCTGGCCTGCGCCAGCCACGCCATGTGGAGCGTGCTGTGGTCCTACGGCTTCCTGGCCCTGAGCGCCCTGCTGTCGGCCACGGTGTGCGTCCAGCTGATGGCCGCCAGCCTCGCGCTGGCCCGGTCGCCGCCGCTGTTCCGCCTGCCCTTCGGCCTCTGGCTCGGCTGGGAGGCCTTCGCCACGCTCAGTCAGGCTAGCGCGGCGCTCTACCACGAGGCGGGCCTGGCCTTCTTCGGCTCAGCGTGGTGGTCGGCGGCGGCCATGCTGTCGCTGACGGCCGTGGCCTACACGTGGGGCTCTATGGCCGACGACCCGTTCTTCTCGGCGGCCTTGGCGGCGGCCCTCTTCGGGGTGACCCAGCTGCACCACTCGCTCGTCGTCTCCCGCGTGGCCTACACCTGCTGCGTCGCCCTGACGGCCCACGCCCTCATCGTCTGCCTCACCAACTTCGATGCCGCTCGACGCGAGCAAGCGCCGGCCGATGGCGACGACGATGGCAGCGATGAAGATGCGTACGAATGCGAAGAAGCTGCCCTCCTGCTGGCTGCTGGCGACGAAGATGGAGGAGCGCAGCAGCATCAGCAGCAGCCTCGCCTCGCCTCCGCGCCTCTGCTGTCGCTGCCGATCGAAGACTCGCTGCCGCTATACCCGACCACCCTCTACGTCGCGCGGCCCCCGATGGCGGCCGCCGCCGAGGAGTTCGGGCAGTACCACCAGTACTACTACCCCAGCTACTCGGCCTACCATCATCCCGCCGCCGCCACAATCGAGCCTGCCCGACGAACCCGCCAGCTACGCCGGCCGAGTTCAACCCGAGCTTCCCCGCCTTCTTCCCCTATCCCTCTGCCCCACTCGCTCCCACCACGCAGTGAAGAAGCCTTCCTCCAGCATTGCATTCCACACACACCCACTTATCAATCAATATGTACATACCAGCATTCCGAACCAGCATTCTTAGCATACTTGTTGTTATGTTATTTGCACGGGTAGTGGAGGCGGACCAGGGTGGCGTAGCACTGCAGCCGGGGGTGATGCGGGAATGGGGCAGGACATGAGTGTGGGCGGGTTGAGAGGGCGCGCGCAGGGGGGTGGGGTAGAACCTCATCGCACACCCGCTGCGGGGTGGGGTCGGGCGAGAACGGCAGGAGCGAGCTGTACTGCGAGCACGTGTCGCAGAAGATCCCACCACAGTACCTGCAGTGGTGCTGTGGAGGGCGGGTTAGCGTTTATGTGACTCCAAACGTGTGAGTGGGTGGCAGGGGAGGAGGGCACCCGTCGCCAGAGGAGGCTGAACTCGGACTGGCACCGGGTGCAGTGGGTGGCCGCGTCGTCCCGCTCCCACTGAGGCGGCTCTGTCCTGAGCAGGCTCTCCTCCTCCTCCTCTTCATCCTCGCTTTCTACTTCCTCTTCGCCGCCGCCCGACCGGGCCTTGCGTTGCGCTTCCGCCCACACCTACGCGCGAACGCACCGCAGGTGTGAATGTCGGAAGTGTGTAGGGGCGTCGGGTGATATGACGAGCTGGGCAGTGTACCGCTGGCAGGGAGCTGGCGGGCGGGTGAACAGGCCGGAGGTGGTTTTCGTGCATGTAGCCGACCAACTGAGGGAAACAGAAAATTGTATTGTCAGTCGAAAACGATCACTGGGCGTGTGGCACGACGTGCGGTGTGCAGCCAGAGCAGTGCAAGCAACCAACCTGCTGTGGCACGTCCTTGAGCAGCTCAGCGGACAGTTCGGAGGGCGGCTGATCCGTGTACTCCGCCATGGCCACGAACTGTTGGTGGTCGAAAGATATGTGTGAGCAAACAAAAAAGTCACGCGGGGCCAAACGAACGTGGTGTGCGACTGTCACCTTGACGTTGGGGTGGCTCTCGCAGAGCAGGTCCATGTTCGTGAAGTCGGCGTCGCCCACGCCCACGATGAGAATGGAGAGGGGCAGCGCGCTGGCCTCCTCGATCTGCTGCACCGTCTCCTCCATGTCGTTGATGATCCCTGGGGTCCACAAACCACCGCCTCGCCTGAGCGCACGCCGACGCGGAGGCGGGGAGGTGGAGCTTACCGTCGGTGATGATGAGGAGGACCAGGTGCGACTGCCCGCCGCCTATGGGTCCGTTGGCGGCGTACGTGGCGGCCTTGTCGCCGATCTGGGCGAAGTGGGTCGGTCCGCGGAGCTTCACCTTCGTGAGCGCTCCCCGGTAGCACTCGAGCAGGCCCTCGACGCCCTTGGCCTCCGGCCTCTGGTCGTCGAACGTGAGCGCGAAGCAGTGGGACACGCTGTGTCCGAGTGGTATCTCTGCGCCATACCCAAACGCCTGTGTGTGTGGTGTGTGTGTGTGTGTGTGTGTGTGTGTGGTGTGTGTGTGGTGTGTGTTAGGAGAGAGCACCAATCGATGACAGGTGTGAGGCGGTGGTACGAGGATGTGCTTGGAGGCGCAGTAGTGGGAGAGGGGTTCTGCCACGGCGCGAACGGCCATTTCGTACTGGTTTGGACCACCGCCCACGTAGTGCAGGCTGCTTCTCTTCTCGGGATCGCTGCACGCAACATCGCACGAAGACAGGCGCGTGAGCTTGACCACGCACGGATGGGGCTGGTCGAAGAGGAGTACCCGTTGGAGGCCGTGAAGTCGATGGCCACCATCACCGATATCTCGCACCCGCCCGACACATAGTCGAGGAAGCTGCCAACACGTGAACACTCATCAGCGCAGGTCGGCGCCATAAAAGCATCATGGGCGAGGCAAGCCCCACGGAGGTGTGCGCACCTGTAACGCTTGATGAGGTGGTGGTGCAAAAGGTTGACGGCTCCGGCATCGGCTCCGTCAGAGGTGCGAAGCTTAAAGGCATGGTCCTTGTCGGCCTTGTCGGCCTTGAAGAATTCCGAGGCATTCACCTGAACGTGTGTGTGTGTGTGTATGTGTGTGTGTGTGTGTGTGTGTGAGCGCCGCCTGCCGGGGACACCCTCGATCAAGAGTGATGACAGTACCTGGCAGTGGCCGATGGAGTACGGTCCCGTGAAGGGGGAATTGAGCAAACAGTCCAGGCGCAACTGCTCTTCGGCGTGGCCAAACAGGTGCTTGACCGGCACTTGCATCGGGCGCCTGCACATGGCACACGGAGGGATTGCATTGGCCAACCAACGCAAACGGACAACAAGTGTGTGGGGATGTCGGGATGTGCACTCACCAAATGGGTTCGGTGGTGCCCAGGACGGTCCCGAAGACGAATTCGGTCCGGCCCACCTGCTGCCACCCGGTCGCCCGGTCGTTCAAGGCCGAGATCGCCAGCGCCGCATCTGTGGATGCCCGGACATTAGCGCCGCTCGAGCCGGTGTACATGTCCCACCAGCTGGCCCGGGCCACGTACCGCCGGCCTTGGGCAGTCCCCGCGCTCGCATGTAGAGACACGCGATGTCCCGCGTGTTGCTCATCTCTTCGCCCTGGATCTCTAGCGTGCCTGCCCTCACACCAGTACCCTCACGTCTGTCGCGGCAGAGGTTATTAAAACCGTCGATGCGGCTCAGGCTCAGGATCATGCGGGCGCGGTCACGTACGTGAGTGGCAGGGACAGGCGCATGCCGCGCGTGGAGAGGAGGGCAGGCAGATCGAGCTGGGCCTCACAGTTGTTGTTGGTCGCGGTGGTTCGTTTGCCTCCCGCCCCACGACACCGCCCGATGATGAACTTGAGCTGCTTGGGCGAGTGGAAGCAGTGCTCCACCTCCACGACGGTGAACCTCACCCCGTTCTGTCGATCGGCTTCAGTACCGCTCCTACATCCCAGAATCGGCCCAGCCGAAGTTATAGTAGGTTGGTGATTGCAGGCACTAGTTCATTGCACAGAGCAGGGCCGACGTACGGGAGAGGCTCGTGGACGCTGCTGGCGATTTCTCGCCAGGTGGAGGTCTTTGGCTCACTCGACTTGCGCCAGACCTTGAGCTGCAGGCTGCCCCTCACTTCTTCATCCAGCCTTGGGTGTAGTGGCGTCATTGGGGGGGGGGCAGACAGTAAGTACTAGCACTACTACTGGGTGTGGAAAATGCTGCGTCTTACCGACATGTGAGGGTGAGTCCAACGGTGGTCGCGTGGCTGCTGTGCTGGTGTCCCTCCTCCATCTTGGGGCCAGTTTGTGCTTTGTTGAGGCGCCGAAATTTCGTGAACGCCAGAAGAAGCTGGGAAATGTACAAAAGGAAAATATAAGATGTGAATTTGATCGGTTTGCTCTCTCTTCATTTCCACCCCCGCAATCCGCAGCAAGCCACAAAATGGGGTCCATGGAGAGAGGAGTACGTACCCTATTCAACCTTCTCCTCACGTTATCGAATCGTGCTCACCCCCCCCCCGGCCGTAATTTGATTGATAATTTGATCGATTCTCGAACTGCAATCTAATGCTCATTACACTGATTTGCTCCTTGTCTCTATAGGCCAAGACGGGATCGGGAGGCATCGCTTCCGAGTCGCAGGCCAATGCCGACCGAAGGGAGCGGCAGAGGCGGTTGGCGATGGAAGTCATCGATCTGGCCAAGGATCCCTACTTCATGAAGAACCATCTGGGCCAGTACGAGTGCCGCCTCTGCCTGACTCTCCACTTGACCGAGGGCAACTACCTGGCCCACACCCAGGGCAAGCGGCATCAGGACAACCTGGGCCGGCGTGCCGCTCGCGAGGCCAAGATGGCCGAAGGCGGGCCGCTCGGTGCTGCGGGCGTGCAGCCGGCCATCCAGAAGAAGGTGATGCCGCGCAGGACGATCAAGATCGGTCGGCCAGGGTACAAGGTCACGAAGCAGATCGACCCCACGTCGGGCCAGAAGAGCCTCACCTTCGAGATCAAGTACCCCGACATCGGCGAGGGCATCCAGCCGCGCCACCGGTTCATGTCGTCCTTCGAGCAGAAGGTGGAGACGCCCGACCGCAACTTCCAGTACCTCCTGTTCGCGGCCGAGCCCTACGAGACCATCGCCTTCAAGATCCCCAACTGGGAGATCGAGCGTGGTGGCGGTGGCGAGGAGTCCAAGTTCTACACCAACTGGGACAGAGACTCACTCACGTTCACGGTTCGTTCTAACCACACACTCCTACCTTTTCTGCCGAGTGCTGAGTGTTGTGTGCGGTGGCCTCCGCAAGGACGATGTGCTGAGTGTTGTGCTCACTTGCGTGCGTGCAATCCACGTGGTGGCATCGACAGGTCCAATTCTCGTTCCACAACAACGTGTCAACGGCGTAGTCATCTGGCGTTGTACAGTCCTCTCCCCATCTCATTCTTCCTTCAACAATACACCTCTTGCCCCACCAACACGTCTGTCTGCATTGAACGAGGTGGAGCCTTGGCCGTGCTGCTGCGGCCCACAAGAAAAAAAACGGAAATAATAAAATAAAATAACAGATAAAAACAAAAGATGAGCAGGGTGGGTGTCTCAGCGAAGGCAGCGCGCACGGAGGCCCTGCGACTGTACCGAGACGTGCTGCGGGCATGCCGCCTTTTCGACACCACCCGCAATGAGCAGGGGCAACTCATGTGCACAAGCCCCCCCCCCCAAGAACACACTGGTCTGTGCCGCGCTGACGCCGGAAGGGACTGGGCGTGTGCAGGAGCGACGTGCTGCGCACAAGTGCCCGGAAGGAGTTCGAGGGCGCACGCGAGGAGCGTGACCCCGAGACGGTGGCGCGCATGATCATCACCGGTCGCGACTGCGTCATGCAGATACACGACATGGTACGTCCCACACGCGCCACTCGCGCACTGGTGGTGGGCGACGTGCCACTGCCTGACTAAACCGACTCGCACACGCACAGGTGGCAAAGAGGCAGCATGAGCTCATGACCGGAGAGAAGGAGCCACCAGCCACGCAGTGACGGGAGAGCACGGCATGTGTTGCAAAGCGAGCTATTGGCCTTGTGGCTCGGGCGGAACGGAGCCATGGAGAATGGACTCGTCATAAAGCGGATGGGCTGGTGGTCGTACGCCCTGCTTCATCAGCCACAGCACGTAGTCCTCCTCCCAGTTCCGTATCTGAGAAAAATGGGGGCAGACACACCATCAACATGACAGGACAGGAGAAGAACCTCACACTACCGAAGCTGAGTAAGGCGCACCGCTTTCACGACGGCGGGGTCGCCGGTGGAGGTGAGGAGCGAGGTGTGGACAGTGAGCATGCCGTGCAGGTTGCCGAAGAGGATGTCGGTGAAGTAGCGGTCGCCCACCATGGCCAGCTGCGAGGGCGCCGTGACAGTCGTTGATGGCGACGAGGAGGGAGAGGAAAGGGCCGCAAAGTGCTGCATGACACTGTCGAACCCGAGCGGCTTCTTGTGTGCGTGGCGGAGGACCGGCAGGCCCAGTGTGCGCTCGATCCTGTGGGCCTCCTCGTAGCCTGCATCGTCGCCCGACCCCGCCGAGTTGGAGAACACCACCAGGCCATCGCGCCCGAACACGTCGAGGCACTGCCGCAACGCGTCCTGCAGGGACCCACACGTTCGAGCTCACGAAGTGCACATGAAAAAGAAGAAAAGAAGATGGAAGAGGAGTAGTGGTGGTACGGCGAGGGTCGGGAAGACGCTGGGCGCATAGGGGGCGGTCAGGGTGTTGTCTTTGTCGAAGACCACGCCCCGGCAGCCGCGGGCCTTGAGGGCGGCCCAATTGATCGAGCGTATGTCGGGCACGCGGAAGTGGGGCACCACCAACCCGCGCTGCATTGCCACACTCCGTAGCGCCCAGTACACCCCAGCCCAGTTCCAACTCTGCACCATCTTGTCTTGCTTCTCAAAAAGAAATTCTCTTCTAGAAATAAAATGATAACAAATCCAAAGCTTGTTTGCCCAAACGCAAACTCTGTTTCGTATTTTTTAAAACGCGGTTTTTTTGTACAAGGGCTCAAGTGTGGAAGGCGAGGCAGGTGGTGTGGTCGAGCTTGCCCGGAAAGGCCCGGTAGTCGCACGGTTGGCGCTTTTCGGGGTTCTGCTCCATGAAGTTGCGTGTGTGCAGGGTCTGCTCCACACACAGGCTGATCAGCTTGCGCGTCACGTCCGCCGGGCTGAGCACGATCGGCTGGCGGCCAGCTACGCGCTCGCCGTCGGTGGTGGGCCGCTTGGTGCCCGAGATCGCTAGGCGCGACAGCTCCGGCAGCGCTGGCGCTGGCTCCTGGGGGCACCCACTGGCGTCGTCGACCACCTCTCTCTCAGTCTCGGGCGCCGACACGTCGGGAACGGCGAGGTAGTTGTCGCGGCCGTGATCGCTCAGCACCACCACGGGCGCGTTTTCCCAGCTTCGCTGGCCGCGGCTCATCGTCTCGTAGAAGATCTGGGTGGAGCTGGGCTCCTGCAGCATCTGGGTCAGCGTGGAGAGGGAGGGTCGCAGCTGCTCGTCGACCTGCTGCTTCTGGGCCTCGCCGCGAGGCGAGGGCTGCCGGTGAAACCCTGATTGTGGAGGTGACCGCGCCGGCGACGGCAAGAGCGGCGGCGGTGGAGAAAGTAACTCATGCTCGAGCGCACGAACGGCAAACTCGTTCTTGAGGCGCGCTGCCGTTTCCGGGGCGAGGTCGTCCCACGTAACTGATTCCTGGTCGGGTCAAGTGAAGGAGCACATCGTGAGAAGGTCGGACCACACACACGGACAGGATGGTGGTGGAGCTGAACCTGTTGTTCATCAAGGTCGTGAGGCATAAGGCCCAGCATCTGAGGGTCGAAGTTGTCGTGGACGCCATCACTGACCGCCCACACGCAGTCGCCCTCGTCACACTCGGCAAAATAGAGATCGAGATTTCTCAGGTCGGGGTCGGACGATTCCATGCCCGACGCCGGGCCCAGACGTCCGCCGCAGTCGTTGACCGACGTCGCGTTCTGCCTGTGCGCGTCCAAAAGGAGTGAGGCGCGTGTCGTGCGGCGTGTGCGGTGTGTGTCGTGTGTGCGTGTGCGGTGTGTCGTGTCATACGAACCTGTTGCCTTCCGTGAGGTCCTTGATTGTGCCGCTGGCATGGGAGTACAGGTACACCTTGCAGTCGCCGATCGAAACGACCAACAGACCTTTCCTCCGCCGCTTCCTGCTGTCGGGACCCCCATCGGCATCGGAGTTACGGCGGGGCGAAGTGTGCTTCGTCCCGGGCCTCTTGTCGGTGGTGAACAGCAGCGCCGACCGCTTGCTGATGGCCGGGTCATCGACCGTCTGCAGCAGCGTCGCGCAGGGTAGATGAGCAAACAACGTACAACGCGCCAAACCAGCAGACCTCAAGAAGGCGTGTTGCTGCGGAGCGTACCAAAGGGGAATTGGGAGCGCTCAGGTCCAGATCAACGACGAGACCTGCGCACACCGTGGTCGTACCACACTCCCACGGTTCCCTGAAGCCCGCAGGGAGGAATGGTTAGCCTGCTGTTCGCCGGCACATGTGTGAAGCGCTGTGGTGTGGGTCACGTACTTGCCGGAGATTATGTTGTTGTGGGCCTTGGCCACGAGCTGCATCAAACACTCGGCAGCCTGTCGAATGGACCGCTTGCTGTCTTCGTCGTTGGTGTTGGCACCCACGCCCATCATTTCCATGACCCGGTGCGCTCCTCTCCTCACCTTCCCCTTCCCTTTCGCCGCACTGCTCGCATCGCTCCGTGACCGCCCCCGCAGCGCGTCGTCGATATAGAGCCCCGTGCTGCGCTCTGCGCTTGGCTGCAGAAGGAATAGCAAGAAAGCAGGGGAACGAGTCAGCATGAGACTTAAAGAAGGAAAAAGGGGGCGGCAGGTACCTGGCTCGTTGGTTTGAGTTCCCTCCTCGACGATTGCTTCACGATCAGCGAGTGCTGGTGCAGGCTCTGCATGAACACGGCCCGCACCGACCGCGCCGCGTCGACTGCTGCTCGACCCCAGCCGCACCCATCGCACACGCAGAAGATCGCCCCATTTCGGTAGAGCCGCAACGCAAAGCAGTCGCACACAGGATCACCTGCACAAACCCAAGGCGAATCGGGATGTAGCTCAGGTGAGTGCACGACTCACCGAGGTCGCATCACCCACTGCGTACCGAGTCGCGTCCCAGGCATGACAAGCACGCGGGGGTAGGTCGACACTGACTGTCCGCACGCCCGCACCGTGCCATCTCTGCCTAAATCGCGCTCTTCGCCCGATTCGCCGATGGCGTCGCTGTCTCGGCTGTGCGAGCCAGAGCAGCCACCTGCAGCGTAGGGCAGGGCCACCTCGGCCTCGCTGTCGTCCGGCCCCTCCATGTAACACGGGGCAGCTGTATCGTCGCCGGTCGGTTCGCCCTCCTCCAGAGGCTTGAAGTAGACATCGGCGGGGAGGCGGTCGAGCGTGCGCCGCATCAGGTCGTGCGGTATAACAAAGTGGTGGGGGTTGGCGGCCGTGGGCTGTTCGCTGCCGCTGCTATCCTTGCGCCGCTCCGCATTGCGGCCCCACGCGCGGCCCCACGAGCTCGTGTTCCGCTGCTCGCCCTCGTCGAGCGAACCCGGCTTGAACTGGCTGCTGTGGAAGCGGTCCGGCGGAGGAGCGAGGGTCTTGGGTGGCGATGACGCCGTGTCGGGCGCCTTGTCCTTCTTGCGCCCGAATCGCTTGAACATGTCATAGGAGGTGCGCGGCGATACGGGCTGTGATGGCTTGGACTTCGCGTCCTTACGAGCCCCCTGCGGTGATCACACGTGTGGTCGAGTGTGGTGTCACCAGAGCGCTCCTCTCATCACTCACCGGCCCGCTCCGCGGGACAAAGAGAGCGTTGTGGTGTGGGAGCGAACCTTGCGGCTGCGGCGCGTCGTCTCGGGAGTGCTGTCGAGGCTGATACTGCTGGTGGACTCACTCGACTCGGGCGTGAAGCTCTTTTGCTTGCTCGGTTTGGACTTGGCCTGGGCAGTGGCGGTGGTGGCGTTGAGGTCCTCCACCGGCAGCATGTCGAGCGACCTGGACAAGCGGTTGTTCTTGAGCGCGGCCAGGAGCGGCGTGCGGATCCGCTTCGGCTTGGGCTCTTCCAGCTCCTCGACCCGCATACTCGTCGTCACGACTTGTGGCAGCACAGGTGGTGGCGGTAGTGGGCCCTTGGCCTGTGGAGAAGAATGTTGTAGACAACATCGTTCAGCGGTACACAGGGGTCAGACATCCGCGGGGGGGAGCGAGGGTTACCTTGCTTTCGGCTGCACGGGTCCTGAAGAGCTCCCATTCAAGGTCCATGGCGCGATTTGTCTCCAATCTTCGCCAAAAGCTCCTTGCCTCCTGACCGTACTGCTCTCACCGGTGGAGGGGTCTCAAGTTGTTTGCCCTCCGTCGAGGCAACCCGTGTTGCCTGGGCTCAAGATGGGTTGTGGCCTTCTCCATCTTTGGTGTGGATGTGCGGATAAGGGAGGGGCCACTCTAATTGAGCACCTTTCATTTCTTTATTTCTTTTTCGCGAGAACAATTTAATTATTCTTTATTGTCAGGCAAAGATGGAGGGCGTTTCAGCGCCCATGCGCGTGACCCACGTGAGTGGTGCCGGCGCAGCTGCTGTACGTTTATCCTTCACCACAAGATTATCTGCATACTGCTAAATGCAAGTCACATTGGGGGCGGGGCGGAAATGCAAATGCGCAGCTGCAGAATGCTGCACCAGGGGGCAACTCGCCCACGGTGGTCGCCCCCATAAAGCAGGGGTTCCTGCACAAGCGCGGCAAGAAGCCCTACATCAAGACACTCAAGCTGCGGTGGTTCGTGCTGGAGGACAACACGCTCACCTACCACAAGAAGCCAGGCGCGCCCGCCCTGGGCACCATCCCCATGGCCGAGGTGGTGAGCATCGGCCCCTCGGACCCGTCGCCCGCCAACCCGTTCCTTTTCGAGCTGGTACGCGACAACGGCGGCTCCCAGCGCACCTACTACCTCCACGCGCGCTCCCTGCCGGAGATGGAGGAGTGGATGGAGGCCCTCCGTCGCTCCAGCGCCTTCCACGCACCCTCGGCCTCGCCCGCCGTCGCGCTCGCCGCTGCGTCGGCCCTCAGCGCTGCCCTCAGCTCCGCCTCCGCCTCCTCCACTCCCGCTTCTGCTTCCTCTTCTGTCCCGATCGCCGCCGCCTCGGTGGTGGCACCCGCGGCCTCGTCCAATGTGCCCTCACCGGCGCAGCCGTCGCCCACCACCGCCACCGTGTTCTCCGATTTTGACTTGAGCAAGTCGTCGGGCGGGCCGGCCTTGCTGCGCACCTCGTCGTCGAGCTCCACCTCGTCATCGTCGTCGTCGCCCACCAACTCGGACCGATTCGGCTCCACGCCGGTCCTGCGCGAATCTGAGCTGATGCAGCGGTACCAGACACGCGAACTCGAAGTCAAAGGTGACCTCAATGCTCTCTCTCTCCTCTCGTGTGTGTGTGTGTGTGTGTTCAAGTCTCAATGTGTCGCGTGGTCGTTGCTCGGTGGCTCGCTCGCTCTGCTCTCAGAGTTGGAGAAGGCGTTCCGGGAGACCAAGGAAGCGTTGGATGCCGAAAAGCGCAAGGCCCTGTTCATCATGGAGAAGGAGCAGAAGAACATCAAGCAGCTCCAACAGGAGAGGAACTCGCTCAAAGCGCAACTCCGGCAACTGGAGCAGACCCTTGCCGAGCGCGAGCCCGTGGGCACGGACGCCTCCGGGGCGCCGGTGTATTCGAGCCGAGACGAAGAGGTGAGCCGACTGCGGGAGGAGATGCGAGAGAAGCAGGAGGCCCTCGACACCATGAAGAAGGACCTGGAGACCTTCTCCAAGATGCAACGCCTCATCGACCAGTCCGGCGACTCCAGCGATCCGGCGCAGGTCCTCGCGCCTCCGCCTTTCCTATGCTTCGCTTCGCTGGTGTCCTGACGCGCGCTCAACGTGGTTGACGTGTGGTGATGCGAATTGGCCAGGCGATCGATATGATGAAGCTGCAGATGGCGGAGATGAAGGAGCTGCTGGAGGGCAAGGTCCACGAGCTGCAGGCCAAGCTGGCCGAGGAGAAGAAGAAGTCCGACAGCGATGTCGCCCAGTGGAAGGCCATGGCCCAGAAGGAGCTCAAGACCCGCCTTCAGGTCCGGTGGATACCTCCTTCTTGCCTGCAACTGCGCCTTAATCTCACCTGGCCACACACACACCCGACACAATCCAGCTCGAGTCGGAGAAGGCGGCGCTGCAGAAGGAGCTGCAGGAGGTCAAGCGACAGAGCCAGATCCTGTCGGCTGGGCGCGTGGAGCAGATGCAGTTGGACGAGTCGTCGCCGCCGGCCTCATCGCCGTCGAGCCAGAGGAGCTCCGGCAAGTGGCGGAGCGACCCGCGGCCCAGCCACTCCTCACGTCACTCGCAGGCCGCCTTCCGGGAGCCGCTGTTGGTGGACGACGGCGAGCCCGAGGGCGACGGTGACGTCAGCATTTGGACGCCCAGCAAGGCCGGCGCCGGCCAGGTCTCCTCCACCTGCTTCAACTGTACCCTACAATGACCCTCCTCCCGGACCACACAACACATAATTTTGGTTATTTATTTTTTATTTGTTATTTGTTATTTGTCAATAAATAAATAATGAATATTGAGTTCGTTGCTTCCCCGAAGACCTTCTGCAGTCTTTCCTTCTGGTCGAGCCTCACCCCAAATTAAAACATGGGTGATCAACAAGAAGACAAGAAGCAGATGGAGTCTGTGCGGATGTGGCGGGGGCGGGAGAGGGCGTGTGTGCGGGAGACCCGGCAGGAGGAGTGGTACCAGGCGCAGGGACAGCAGCATCGGGCAGGGGTGGGCGGGCGCGGCCTGCAGGAGCAGTGCGTGGAGGTGGTCAAGCGTGACGTCACCCGGCACCTGGCCCTTCTGCCCGACCTGCCGGCCGAAGTGCGCGAGCGGCTGCTGGCCGCCTTCATCCAGGGGCGCCTCCTCGACGCCCGGCTCCTCCAGCTCTGCATACAAAACGGTTGGCCCGCCAGCTCGACCTCCTGCTCGATACGGTCAGCCGCCAGCTCACAACTACTTCTCCCCTCCCCACTCTCACAGGACTGTACAGTCTGGACTTGACCAAGGCGACACGCTTCGGCATGGCTTCGGTCGCTGCCGTGCTTCAATAGTACGCACTCATGTCGTGTGGCGTGTGGCGTGTGGCGTGTGGCGTGTGTCGCGTGTCGCGTGTCGCGTTGTGTGTCGTGTGCTTACGATGATCGGCGAGGTGGCCAACAGTTGTCCGCAGATCCACACGCTCAACCTCACGGACTGCCTCTACATCGGCACGGACGAGACGGTCCGCCTGGTGCGCGGCCTGCCCAACCTGCGTACCCTGATCCTCGACGGACTCGAGGTCGAGACGCAGGACCTCGCCGCCATCCTGTGCGGCCTCACCACCGAGCTCAGAAGCCTGAGCCTGCGGGACTGCACGGTGGTCGGGACCCGCAGATACGAAGGGGCCGACCCGTTCGCCGGCCTGCAGCGGCTCTCCCACCTGGCGGGCCTGTGGCTCTCCAACCTGTCGACCGCGCGCGACTACGGTGAGCTGACCTACAGCTACAAACTGCCCGCCCAGACCGTCGACCGGTTCCTCGACGCCGCGGCCAGCTCCCTGCGCTGCCTGGACCTCTCAAGGACGAACGTCGAATACGCCCCCGACCTCAAAGAGCTCGACTACTCCAAAGGTGGTCATGACACCCCCCAACTTAATTCTTCATCGCGCTGCCTGGCTGACCGAGCACGTTGTGCGTTGTGCGCGATATGCGACTGCTCTGTGGTATTGTACAGCCACTGGACTGGAGGCCCTGTATTTGGCCGGCACAAGGTTGGGGAGCGGGTTCAAGTCGACCACGCTGGCCACCATCGGCCGCAACTTGCACCACCTTTCGCTCGCCAGTTGTGGCGTCACGTACGCCCCACACGACACGCGGCACACGACGCACGACACACGACACAGTTTCGACTTAACATCAATGTCGGTCAGGACCACCTCTTGGCTGGCGGACGAGTACCTCCGCGATTTGATCTCGTTGGTGCCCCATCTCGTCCATCTAGACCTGGGGTATTCTGCCGACATGTCCAACGCGACTCTGCGACACATCGGTCAGTGTTGCTCGAACCTCCGCTTCCTCAACATCCGCCACTGCCGCGGCCACCTCGAACCCTCTGCCTTCTTCCTCGGTTCGTTTTGCGTTTGCGTTTGCGTTTGCGTTTGCGTTTGCGTTTGCGTTTGCGTTTGCGTTTGCGTTTGCGTTTGCGTTTGCGTTGTCTCATCTTTCGTTGTGGCGGAGCACAGGGGAGGAGTGCGTGTTCGCGGTGCTGGAGGAGTTGGACATCTTCGGGTGCCTGCAGTTGTCGCACCGGCTGGAGCTCATCAACTACCAACACGACCGCTTGCCCAGCCCGTGGATGGCCGCCCTCCCCTCGCTGGAGCGGCTGTGCGTCGCCTGGAGCGCGGACGAGCTGGCCGACGCCCTCGACCAGAACCCCGCCCTCCGGCGTCTCGCCATCCGACTGCTGTGACAAAGAACGAAGCGAAAGAACGAAGAAGTGGTCGCGCCCTGTATTGAGGCAAAGAGAGAACGAGACAATGATCAATTGTTGAGGCTGGTCAGATCGCTGGGGAGGTCCATGGCCAGGCTGAGGGCGGTGAGCTCGCTCAGGGTCGACGGCTCGTTGGCAGTGGAGCGCTTGACCCACAAGGTGGCCTTCTGCGCCAGCAAGCGCCACTCGTCGCGCTTGTCGTCGAACACCCGCTCGAGCACCGCCAGGGCCACCAGTGTCGCCCACAGGAGCGACACCGTCTCCTGATGTGCCTAAACAATAACAATGACACCATCAGCGGGAGTGTGTGTGTGTTGTGTTGTGTGTGGAATGAAACAGGGGCGTACATCAGTGGCAATTAGGGCGGGCAGAGGCAAGGAGATCTTGAGGAAGTCCTCCATGGCCTCGAGGGTCCAGGTGCCGTTCGCTCGCTGCAGCAGCACCAGCTTCTCCAAGGCCGCCGCTCTTGCCTTACCGCTGTCAGTGACGTACGTCACAGCCGCTCCCGTTGATGACGATGCAGGTGATGATGACGATGACGATGACGATGATGACGATGATGAAAAGGACGACGACGACGACCACGTCGACCCCTGCGAAGGACCTGAGTTCGTTGCGGACAAGGACTTGAAGGGCGACGAAACCGCAGCCGCGAGGCCAGAGAAGAACGAGCCCACCCCCGAAGAACTGAGGCCTGCGAAGCGAGAAAAGAACTGGTGGTGAATCAGGGCTCTCAGACAGAAGAGAAGAACCAAGCACGTACTTTTTGCGGACCCCATGAAGTTCCTCGCCTCCACCAGCTCTGTCTGTGGAGGTGTGGGGTGAGTCCGGCATGATCGCGGAAGGCCGAATAGAACGAACTGCCGGGTTTTCTCTTCAGAGAGGGAGCCAGCTGGTCCGTACCTGAGCATCGATGCGGTCAAGCAGGCATGATTGTGTGTCCACCTCAGCCGCAATGGAGACTGCCATTTGTGTGATTAGTTCCATCTGTTGTTGCAGCTGTTCCAAAACAGCGCCATTGTCCTGCAGTGGCTGCTGGTATGAGTCCCTGTGTCGCGCAGATTGCATTCAGTTAACTTTCAATCGAGGGTGGAGGTTCCCCCCATCTTTTGTTTGAGATCATCCAGAAGGCGCCACGTACCAAGCTTGGATTGGGCTGTGGCCAGAGGTCGAGTTTCTCGTCTTGCGGGCACTCCCTCCGCGCGCCTCGTACTTCCGCATCGTCCCTACATTCATGGTTCGTCTGGTCAGGCACAAGCGGACACCTGCGATCGACCCACTGGGAGCATTTGGGGGGAGGGGGCAGAAGTCGGGTACCGAGAGTGGCGCGATCCCTCTCCTCGATCGCCACGAAGGAGGTCTGCGAGGTGGCGAGAGAGTAGGCCAGGCCCAGGTTCTTGCAGTGCACGTCGTTGCCCCTCAAACCGCTGGCAGCGGGGAGGGTCGTGAGATGGACACACGAAATCAGCAAGGAGTGGGGGAGAACAGAAGAAAGCGCGAACCTGATGAGTGAAATGGCAGCCAGCTGGTGTAGCGTGCACCCCGTGGTCGTGTGGTCGGCATCGATGAAGAGCTCAAAAGCCAGTGCCTCGCCGGTCGGACCCACACCGGTCAGCTCCGCCTTAGCGAGCTGGTGGTCTTCCGACCATTCCCCTCGGAGACTGGAGAGCGCGTAGAGCACCAGCCTTTCACCTACGACCGTGGGCGCGAACCCGACCTCGCGGAGGTCAGTGTCGTGTGTGTGTGTGTGTGTGGTTTTGTGTGAAGGGGATACCAGAGAAGATAGGGCGAATGGTGCGTGACGTGCAGCGCCAGTGCTTGTCCGAGCCGTCTCGGGATATCAGCCGGAGCTTGGCGTTCGTCATCGCGGGCTCGAGCGCTTTCTGAAGCTGCCGCATCACGTGCACCTTCATGTGCTCCACCTCGCTCACGAACTCCATCGCCCCGCGTCCGCACAAGGCCAGCTCTGGAACCCCAATTCGGTCGTCAGCGATCAGTACCGGTGGTTCGACAGTCAGTCACTGACTGTAAAAAAAATCAATGCGCGCCCGCACCCGTCCGTACCGTGAAGCATGTTCTTGTCTGCCTCGTTGCCGATGGCAAACGTGAAGATGCGGGTGGTGCCTGCCTGCTCACGCACCAGCTGGATGACCTCCTCGGCATTCAGGACTTCGCCATCGGTCAACCTATTTGAGAGAGAAAGGAGAGGGGGGGAGGCGTTCTCGTGAGCCATACATGGGCGAGAGCAATTCTTTCATGCGAAAAAGAGTGAAGCGAGAGGGAAGAAAGAGAGGGCGGTCGGTGGTAGGGGTACAGAAATATCTGTCGCGATAAGCCCTCGTGCTCGCGCTGTCTGAGAACGTGCTGCAGAGGCTTGAGCAGGTCGGTGCCGCCCATATCGGCGCTCATGGCATTGACATGGGCGTCCGCGCGCATAAGACTCTGCTCATCGTACTCCACGCTCGAGGCGAACTGACTCGAGAATTTGCTGCCGAAGCTGAAGATGTTGAACCTGTGCGCGCAATGCTGGTGAGCTTGTACGAGTGGGCGTCGATCACTTATTCTGGTTGATGGTGCTTACCGAACTCCTTCGGGCAAGCTCCGCAGGAAGAGCTGCAGCGTTGCTTTGGCGATATCCATTCGCGAGCCGGCCATGCTTCCCGATCTGGTGTCACAGTTCAAGAAGGAGCAGTCAGTCAGCGGCCTATAACGTCTGCAAAAAGGCTCCACTGTGGCCCACAACCGAACCTGTCGACGAGAAAGATGAGCTCGGTTTGGTGCTTGACGAGGTCAGGGTCGACCTCCCAGCGCGGATGAAACGTCATCATGGCCGCTTGCGGATGGGTCAGATCTTATCGATCGGTAGAACATAGTCATAGTCATGGGTGTCAGTCAGCATCGCGCCATTGCGGTTCATTCAGCCAGCGTCGCATTAATGCGGCCGTAGTGCACCTTCATGTTTGTTCTGTCCGCGGCTAGGCTCATAAATCTCGACCACCGCGTTGGGCTCGTGTGGTGAGTGAGGGCTGACTTCGAACACCACATCGCCACGAAGACCTCTCGTGGAAGTAAGGTACGCTCTGGCCCGACCGCCATCTAAATACACGAAAGTTACGCGGACTTAGTTGGCCAGTCGCATAGCGTGGAACGAAGGTCGGTGGTGTGAGGGCAGACCTAGAAGGACTTCGCATTCTGGGTGGGTCGGGCAGGTCACGCTCTTGATCCCGCCGGGAGTGGTCTGGCGAATGTCGAGCGCCAGCGAGAAGTCGGCGCAGCTCGCAGGCACCAGGCCGTGGCTTAGCGCAAACTGGAGGTCACCGCTGACCAGCGGCGTGAGCTGTTGCACACACCGCAAGGTGACTGTGTGGACACACCAAAGTCGCGATCAACTGATGTTCACTGTCATCTGGCGGTGGTGCCTAGTCGGCGACGTACTGGTAGCAGTCTGGCCTGCCGGGAGGTTGCCGATGGACATGCGGTAGCCCACACCCTTCACCGTTTCCACGAGATAGGCGCCGTGCCCGCTGCTGATGGCGTCATCTACAACAACAGAGCCACGACAGAGCCCAGAGTGTGAGCCACACGCAGGCGGTTTTCAGGTACAGAGGAGGTACGGTAGTACTACCATATGTGGCGATGGCCTCCTGCTTGGGCTGCACCTCGGCAACGACGCGGGTGTCGCCGATCTCAACCTCGACGCCACACACCACCAGCGGACACGAGTACGTCGCCACGCCGGTGGCCAGCTCTTCCACGGGGAACGTGTAGACGCACTCCAGCCCTCCGGTCTCGTCGTTGTCGGCAGGGGCCGCGGCCGCATCGTTGAAAAAGACCTGGGTGATGGTGAGGCGGGCGCACATGTCCACCAGGTCGCCCTCTACGCTCAGTCGCTGCAGAGGCAGCCCGTCGGCCCGCCCTTTGGCGAGCAGGTTGAGTGAAGTCTTGGGTTGGTAGGGCCGAAACAGGC
>NW_004457283.1:42498-43091 GCF_000313135.1 Acanthamoeba castellanii str. Neff | reverse complement strand
CGGAAGCGGGACAACAAAAAATAAAAATAAATTATAAATTATAAATTATAAATGTCGACATCAAATTTTGGGGTGTAAAAAACTTCCAGGTAAGAACCAATATTGCAGGCAATAGCTCAAAAGAAACGGTCACGAAGGAGGATGGCCACGGGAGGCAGCTCCAAAGGGAGTACGAGCACCGCTTCTCTTCCGCCTCTGCCAGCAGAGACCTTCTTGTTTCAGGCCCTTCTGAAACTGCAAGATGAATACCACGTCCCGATCGACGAAATTCAGAATTCAATCCAGGCCAGCTATTCCATGCTCGCCGAATTCAACAAGGTACATATCTTTCCCTCAAATTAACGATTGATTCAATCAACTGTTGGCGAATCTCTGAGATCGTTGATCGTCGGCCTCGTGCGCCAGATGCGCGGGACCGGCGACCTGTGCACAGGCTGTGGGAACATGCACCCCGACACTGAGCCGCTGTCCTTTGGTACCATGTCGCTCTTCTTCTTCTTCTCTTAGAACTCAACTCACGCCAGGCCCGTTTTTTGTCAACCAAACCAGAGGCGACAAGAAACTGGGACGCGCCGGGGTTCTCGTGGGCCGAC
>NW_004457283.1:28429-41200 GCF_000313135.1 Acanthamoeba castellanii str. Neff | reverse complement strand
CCACTGCTGACGATCAGATACCACCGCGAGCGAGCTCGATTGTCGACGGCTGGTGCAGTGGATGACCCTCCACGACTTTTTGCTGTACGTCTTGCCCTGCTCTCTGGCTACCAACCGTGCATCCACTTATTCGATTCCGCAATTGCATAGCGAACAGCCGACGTTGTCTTCGTATAAGACTGCCTTGGTCCAATTGGTGGTAAAGCCCGCTTTCACAACAAGCCAAATTCGCGACATACAACGCAGCGACTCATCACTCTCGTCGCAACAGAAAGGAAATGAAGCCGAAGCTCTACTTGCAGGTCGAGCCAAGGTGGAGCTCTCGTACTACCAGGAAAGCTTCGTCGAGGAGGAGCTCAACCGAGGGCAAAAGCGTAAGGCCTCGACCAGCGTCAGTCAGCGGGATTCGCGCCATGGTGATGACGATGAGCAACTCTATGAAGTGGAGCGGATCGTTTCCCGACGAAAGAGAAAGGTGCGCCGACCACAGGGATCCTCACCACCGGCCCTTTACACTTCAGAGCTGACGACAGGCTTCTCCTCCTCCTCCAGGGGCGTGTGGAGTACCTGCTCAAGTGGAAGGGCTGGGACGACTCGCACAACAGCTGGATCGCTGCGAAGGAGTGCGCGTGCGACGAGCTTGTGGAGGAATTCGAGGAGAATGAACGGACCAGCAAGCGACGAAAGCGCGCCAACAAGACGGCGTCCACCAAAGGGAAGGAAAAGATCATGGACGAGTCAGACGTAGAAGATGAAGTGAACGAGAAGAGAGAAGCAGAAGCCATAAGGAGGGAAGAGGAGAAGGAGCACAGTAACAGAGAAGAAGAGGAACTGATAGATCGACGAAAGCGAAGACGCTCGTCTAGTCAACTCATCGACAGCATACTGGAGACTCAGCTGAGTCCACTAGGCGACGAATCGATTCTGGACGAAGAGAGCGACGCCAGTGCTCAAGACGATGACTTCCAGTTGGACGAGTCGTTCATTGCTACTACTACTCGCTCAACACCGGTCCCTCTCTATTCATCTTCGTCTTCGTCTTCCGTCCTCTCAACCGACTCCGGCTGCGCCTGCTACACCGATCCGGCCAGCCCCTTCATGCTCGTCGACGGCTTCTGCCTTCGACCTGTTCCTACAGATGGTACGCGCCAGACACACAGTCCACCACCCGTGTCAACTTAACTGAATGATTTCCGGGTGAACGCAGCCGCTGAATTGCACCATCAAGCGAAAGCGCAGCACTGGCGCGTCAAACACGGGAAGCCACTCGGCCATCGGTTTGAAGTCACTCCTGAACGCGGCACCACGGACAGGCACCGCGTGTTCGTGTTCGAACACTGCGAAGGCTCCGCCCCAGAAGACGTACGTCGACCACGGCTCCATGACCTGACTTATATTTCCGGCGCGCTGACGCTTGGGCATCTTTCTCTCTTGGCAGTGGCACCGTGACCCAGATCATGAGCGGAAATGGAGGCAAGGACGTGATGGTGGATTTGGTCTTTAGGTACGCACGCACGAGATATACATCGCTCGTGGTTAGGCGCAAGTGCTTGAGTGCCGCCAGGATTCTCACAACATGGCATCGTCACACATTCTCCAGCTTCGACACGACCGGTTCCATGTACGACTGCCTGGACGAGGTGAAGACCAAGGTGGAACAGATCGTCGGAGATCTGCTGCGCGATGTGCCAAGTACGGACCTTGATTAGCTTGGCATGGGCTCTTTGAGGCCCAATCGCTCATGCTTGGTGGTGTTTGTTTTTTTCTGGGTCTCATCAGACATCCGGATCGGTCTGATCGCGCATGGCGACTACTACGATCGCGACAAGCTGCTGGAGGACGGCACCCCGTCCTACGTGATCCGCCACCTCGACTTCTCCAGCAATCTGCAAACCCTCTGCTCGTTCATCCACGACACGCGCGAGACCTGGGGCGGCGGCGACGGAGGTACGCACCTGCTCTCTTCTCCAGCTGTCAAGCTATTGCGAAAGACGAAGCTTGCGCTTACATGTCGTGCGTTGTATTGTCAGGTGAGTGTTATGAGCTCGCCCTGTGGCAGAGCCGTCAGCTGTCGTGGCGTGCGGGCAGCACGAAAGCACTGGTGGTGATCGGCGACGACCTGCCGCACGTGCCCAGCTTCCCCGGCAACGTGCACAGCCTCGACTGGCAGGCCGAGGTGCGGCGCCTTAAGGCCGATGGCGTGAGCATCTACGGCGTGCGCGTTGCGGGCGACGAACACTTCACCGCCGCGCCGGCCGAGGTGGAGCGATTCTACCGCACCATGGCGCAGACCACGGGAGGCGAGTACCTCACGCTCGACAGCTTCGCCTCCATCCACGAGACCATGCTGGGCATCCTCTACCGCGAGGCCGGCGACCAGCAGCTGGAGAACTGGGTCAAGTCCAACGCCGGCGCTGGCAACGCCGGTGCGCCTGGCGCCCACGTCTTCCTGACCGCGACGATGAAGGAGCTGACCCTGTCCACCGACGATCTGATGCGCATCCACGGAGCCCTCCACGACAAGGCCGCCCACGAGGTGGAGGTGCACGGCCACCGCCACGCGGTCACGGTCGGGCGCGCCGGCTGCCGGTTCGTGCGGATCGAGGGCCTCACCTTCGTTGAGCAGAACAAGAACAAGACGAGCCACTACGCCCGCATGGCCACGCAGGGCAAGAAGATCACGTGGGTCGTCAAGTGCGGCGAATGGTACGTTGATGCCCTCTCCCTTTTCTTGGTCGCTCCTGCTGGGGCTCACATCACCATCTTCTGCGCAGGGGACTCATCATCGACGGCGAGGTCGTGAAGATGTGAGCAGCGTCGTGTGTTGTTCGGAGTTGTTTTTGTAGGCAAAAAGAAAGAGAAAGAGAAAAATTGTAATTCGTGATCAGCTTCCGGAAAGCTGTGGAAGAGGGAACCCACACCCGTCGGTGCTTGGCGTAGACTCGGCCGTTTCGCGGAGCGCCATGCACAGCCGCCGGCGCCTCACACTCTTTCTCTACGGCTTTGCCCTCTTCTCTTTTGGTGCGCCCCTTGCCTCCCGGATCTAAATAGCCTCATCTAATCATCTTTTATTTTATTTATTTTACTTCATCTTTTTGTGCTGGGCTGCGTGTGCACAGTGGCGGTCAACATGATGCTGGGGTACTACGTGTATGTGGAGATGCGCGCCTTCAATGTGGTCATCACGGGTGCCGATCGCACTGCCAAGCTGCCGGCGCACGAGCGGTCCCTCTTTCGGTCGCCCGACGTGGCCGACGCCGACGTGGAGAACTACGTCCAACGGCGCGCGTTCACCGACCTCATCGACAAGATCGACGACCTCGGGCAGACCATCCGACTGCTCATCCAACGCTCGGCCTCCGCCTCCCCCGTCAGGCCAGGCACGCTCTACTTCACCCAGCTGTGCATATGCGTAGAAGTGGTGGTGCGTGTGGCGTGTAGTCAGGCGTGTCATGAGCGCCGTGAGCGGGATCAATGCACACTCTTATTGACTCGGCCCAATCTACCAGATACAATAGCGCTGGTGACGCCGATCACGTCAAAGGGGAAGATTATGGACGTGGAGTCCATGCCCCTGTTCTCGGTGTCCGTGCCCAGCCTCTGCGAAACGGCCAGCTCGGGCTACCACTACACCTACTTCCTCTGCTACACCCAGGGCGACTCCGTGTTCGGCGATGCCGCAGTGGTGCAGCATCACTTTGATCAGGTCGGGTCCGCCAGCCAGCCACACCGCTCCTCCGCAAGCGTACCTCTTTTGCTGACGTCAGCTGTACAATCGTCGCGCATGTTGGCCAGATCAAGCAGGACAGCGCCGAGTGCAGCCGATGGCGCAGCGAGGAGTTCGAGGTGGACTTTGTGCTGGTGGAGGCCGGTGAGCGGGTAACCGGCAAGCGTGGGCTGAGCATCCTCTTCAACTTGCCCACCCTGCACGCCTTCGCCGCCGGCTACGAGTTCTTCTACCTGGTCAACGACGACCTCCGCTTCGTATCGCCGCGGTGGACCGAGGAGCTCACCGACGTGCTACGTCGATCGGCCGTCGTGCCCCACTTTGGCATAACCGGCGGCCTCGACATCTCCTCGCCGCAGCCCTTCGCCGAGTTCCCCTTCTTCCATCGGCTGCACGTCGAGATCCTGGTCGACGAGGCGCCGGCCCACCCCTACATGTTCCACAACTGGTGGGAGGACAACTGGATGAACGACGTCTACATTCCCTGGAACGCGTCGTACTACCGCCGCGACATCCTCGTCCAGAACTACGCCGGACTCGAGGAGGAGCAGAAGGAGGGGGACGTGGTGGAGAAGGGCGTAGCCATCAAGGTAGAGCCGCGACGATACGAGGCCGTGCACGACCTGCCTCCGGCCTTCTACATCCGAGAGGTGGAACGCGCACGCACCAAAGTCCGGCAGTGGCTATCCGTACGCACTCCTGGGCCTGGGGTCCCTCTGTGTGCGTGTGCGCGCGTGTGAGCTCTCAGCCTGACCTAACCTAACCTAACTTGGTCTCGCTACGCAGGGGCATCTGGCTGCATCGGCCAGGTCGCGCGAGCGGCTGCTGGGGGTGGAGTTGGAGTACTGCCGAAGCGTGAACGAGACGCTCACCTTCTACAACCCCATCACCAACCCCTGCGTCAACGGCCGCAAGAAGCCCGAGTGGCAGTGAGGCACGAGCCCAGCTGCGCCAACCAGCGGCAGCGGCTCATTGGGTTATTATATAAATTATTTTATCTCTGAAATGGCCCGACAATTCGCCAAAAAAAGAATCAGCATCATCTTCTTCCTTCCGCTCCTGCACGAAGTGAAGGTGCCGCAGCCCTTTCTCCTTCCTCTATTTACACGATTCCTATTCGTGTCCTTCTCCATTCACCAACAATCTTGCTCCTTTGTCAGAGATGGCGTCCTCTTCGTGCCTGCTGTGGTGCGCCTCATTTGCGCTCCTGCTCGCCGTCGGCTTCAGTGCTCCGGCCCCGCCGGAACAGATCCGCCTCGCTGTCACCGGTGCCTTACCCCATTTATATTAGATTTTGGGCATTTCGCTTTCGAATATTTATTATTTTTATTGACAATTTGGAGGCGAGATGGCTGTGACGTGGCAACACGTGCCCCAAATATAATATAGTGTTATTTTTTAAATTAGTTATTGAATTGTGTCTGACGGACGTCTGTGCAGGCACCAAGGGTGAGATGGTGGTCGGTTGGGCGACGTTGAGCAAGTCTGGGACGAAGGTGCAGTACACGTGCTCCGGCTGCGGTCAGTATGTCGTGGAGGGCAAGGCCAGCTACTACTACATGCCCTGGCTGCCCATCTACGTTTCTCCCCAGATTCACTGTACGCTTGAACCAATGCAATTGCACGTGGATACCGCATCTGACGCTCGTGTAATGACCCTCATGCATAGTCGCCACTCTGCGCCACTTGAACGCCTCGACTGTGTACGTCTTTCGCTCTGTACTCCACGTAGCTGTATGAGATCGGTGCGTGGCGACTGACACTGACACTTCCTCACCACACAACTCATCAACACTACACAGCTACTCGTACCGCGTGGGTGACGAGTCGGGCGGCTGGAGCGACTTCTACCAGTTCACCACTGAGCCCGAAGTGGCTCCCACTCCCGACAGGTGAGCCGACCCCGCGACTCCTTGAGGAGGACAAAGGCTAACAAGTGGGTCGTGTGCGCCGTGTTCTGTGTCAGGCCCATTCGCATCTTGTCGATTGGTGACGAGGGCGCCACTGCCGATTCCAAGGAGGTGCTGGCCGCCATGATGACCACCGACCAGCAGCTTCACTTTGATCTGCTTGTCCACGCCGGTGACATCAGGTGCTCCTTCCGCATTTACGCCAACAGTCTGAATGCAACCCGATCGGACTAAAACCAACCGCGCGGGTGGTGCATCGCCAAACGAGTAGCTATGCCAACGGCGTGCAAGAGATCTGGGACGTGTGGGGCAGGCTCACGCAGCCGCTGGCCAGCCACCTGCCCTGGATGGTGGCCGTGGGCAACCACGAGCTCATCGACCTTCTCCTGCCGTACCTCAACCGCTTCTCCATGCCCGGTACGCTCATCCACTTTCCTCGGGCTACGACCAATGATTGCTCACCACACACACACACACACACACACCACCGACGTGCAGCCCAGCAGAGCGGTGGTACCTGGGGCAACCTGTACTACAGCTGGGACTACGGCAACATCCACTTCATCGCCCTGGACTCGGAGTCGTTCGAGTACTTCGAGATGTCGCCGCAGCACGTGTGGCTCAAGCAGGACCTGCACAACGTCAACCGGACCAAGACCCCCTGGGTGGTGGCTTTCTGGCACACGCCTTGGTATTGCTCCAACACTGGTACGGCGACCCTCGTCACCCTCATACCTAGCTTCAGCCACCATGTCGCCACCGCTCACCGCTCACCGCGCTGCTCTCGGCACTTCAGTGCATGAAGGGGCCGGCTGGCTGATGAAGGGTAGCTTCGAGGACCTGTTCTACAAGTACAAGGTCGACCTCGTCCTTCAGGGTACGTGTGTGCGTGTGTCGCCGATGCCATAGAGAGCTCAGGATCAGCGGTTGGATGGCTGACTGTGCATCCAATGGCAGGACACGTTCACGCCTACGAGAGGACGCACCCGGTCTACAAGGGTAACGTGACCGCCGACGCGCCCGTCTACATTACCAACGGTGTCGGCGGCAACGGCGAGGGCCTCTACAAGCACTGGGAGCAGCCCCCGCCCGCCTGGGCCGCCAAGTCGTGCGTTCTCCTCCTCCATCCTCCCCCACACCTTTTGGCTCAACGCCTAACTGGTCACGTGACAGGGTGTCGGAGTATGGCTTCGGCTACTTCGAGGTCTACAACGCGACCCACCTCCACTGGACCATGAAGAGATCCAGCGACAGCACCGTCATCGACGAGGCCTGGCTCGTGCGCCCCGCCATTCGTCGTTGACAGCCTCTTTGTCTCTGCTGTGTTTGAGCCAACAGCCTATTTATTCTCCACGTTGAAGCGGAAGGAAAAGATGTATGGAGGAGGGAGGACCCGCGTTGGGCCACATGTAGGAAGCCGCCTTCGTTGCTCGTTTCCACGGGCAGGATGCTGGTCGATCTGTGCCACCCCGCAAGAGCAACATCGTCGCGGTACCAGCATGCGATTAATCAAACAGATTTTACTCCCCCAGATTTAGATTTAATCAGTGTGGCACTCAGTGCAGCCCTTAGCACGACCTCAGGGTTGCATGTAAGTGCTGCAGAAGAGCGCCAGCAGAAGCGAGTGCTCATGATCGGCTCCGTGTGGCCCGAGGTACGCCCGCACTGCGCCGGTGCAGTGGTATGCAGTGCTCACCGTCGAGGCCCCTCTCGAAGAAAGACAGCTCCGCGGCGGGCGTGCGCTCGTGGCAGCTCATTCGAGCGATGAGGGAACAGGACTGGGACATCCACGTGTGCTCTCCCGCCAAGCCGACCGCGTTCACGGACAGCCTCCGGCAAGGTACGTGTGGCACACACGAGTGCAGTCCCGCCTATGCAGTATCTCTGACCATCTCTCGCGGTCGATTTGGTGGTGGTGGTGGTGGTGGTCTATGACCAGACTCAGGCGTGCACACACTGCAGGTGAGGGTCAACCACGACAGCTTCGACGGGGTGGTCGCCCAGCTCAAGCCCGACTTTGTCATCTTCGACCGCTTTCTCATGGTGCACAGTCCAACCGAGCTCGATCGAGAGAGACGGTGTGAAGTCTTAAGAAACCTTGAGTCTCACCTTACTCGCTCGGGTCATGCAGGAGGAGCAATTCGGGTGGCGGGTCAGACAGGCCTGGCCCTCATCGATCTGCGTGATCGACACGCAGGACTTGCACTTCATCCGGCGGGAAAGGATGAAGGCCCTCGAGCAAGGTCCCTCTCCCCTCTTTCTTTGTAACCTGGCGCGTGGTGCGTACACACGAAACAGCTTTGGACTCAATGAGGGAGGACGTGGCCTGCACAGGGAAGTCGATGGAGGAGATCGTTGACATTCACATACCACCGACTAGCCCGGACATGCTGCGCGAGATCTCGTCCATCCGCCGCTCCGATCTCACCCTGGTGCACTGCTGGCCTTCTCAGCTGAACAGCTGGCGAGAGAAGCGCATCGCGTGATGGTCCTCATCCTCCCCGCAATGCCGTACCTGCGCAGGTGGTGTCGTCGTGGGAAAAGGAGCTTCTGGTCCGCCGATACGGAATACCCGAGCACTCGGTAAGCTATGCACAGATGCCCCGCTATCTCTGCGTTGCTTCTCCCATCAGTCAGTGTTGCCTCTTTCGGCTCGCACTCATCTTCTTCTCTTGCTGGCAGCTGCAACTGGCGCCGTTTTACTATGACGAGCCGCCAGGCCTGCAGGAACTGCCCGGCTGGGATCGACGGTAAGTCAGCACTCCGTCTGTCTCACGCCGGTCTCTATTGTGACGCAGTCCCCTGTGCTCATCGGTGCTGACGTGTGGGCATTGGTCAGGCACAACTTCTTTATGCTGGGCAACTTCAGGCACCCGCCCAATTGGGACTCCTTCCACTGGACCTTCCACCACATATGGTTCCCCCTCCACTCTACTCTTATGGCGCCTCTCGTCCAGTTGCCTTACCGGTCACGTGTGCCCCGCTATGTCGCGCAGGCCCCTCATCAGAGCTCGCCTGCCCGACGCCAAGCTCCACGTAAACCTGCACTTCTTCGTCCAGTCACCGCGCAGCTGTGGTGATTCACTGTGATGGGCTGGGCGGGGGCTGAGCAGGTGTACGGAGCGTACCCGGACAAGGCCTCGGTGCTCCTGTCCTCGGCTGACAAGGGATTCGTGGTCAAAGGTGCCACCATTCTCCTCCTCTTCGACCCTAGGGGCAGGGGTTGTAGCTCATCTTTTTGGTGGCGCAGGCGTCCTTCCACCGGAGCGCCTGCACTCTACGATCCGACGACACCGCGTCAACCTGGCCCCGTTGCGGTACGCATGTCCGACGTGGCCATGGATGCCCGCTCGCGTCGCCGACCCTAAACCGTCCAACCACGTTCAGATTCGGGGCGGGCATCAAGGGCAAGATCGCCGACGGGTGGTGGTACGTGTGCGTCTTGATTGGACTTTGGGCTTTACACATGCCCGCTCACTGCGACTCTGCGCGCCTACAGGTCCGGCTTGCCCTGCGTCACCACCCCAGTAGGTGCGCGCTCCTTGCTCCTTTTGACCGAGGCCCGCACCACAGGCTCGGTTGAGCGTGGCTGACCAGATTGGGCAGGTGCCGAGGGCATGCAAAGCGTGACGGACTGGGGAGGTGCCATCGGACGCACGGCCGAAGAGATTGCGGACCGCGCCGTAGCGCTCTACTCCGACCAGGAGCACTGGAGCCGCGCGCAGATGGTGCGGGTCAGCCGCAGCTTCCTCCACCAGTGTGGCGGAGGACTTACCATTGTGGGTCGTTGTGTTGTTTGCGTGGATGGTGAGCTGCGCAGCGAGGCCGAGCGTTGGTGGAGGAGCTGTTCAGTCACAGAGTCAATGCTCCGCAGCTCATCCGTTCCCTCAACCAAGCCGCAGCGCGGGGAAGCAACGCCGCCCGCTTTGCCCAAGGTACTCCGCGTGCCTCGTTCGCTTTGTTGCTTCTGTAGTTGAAGCGTTGGGCCACCTGGTGTTGGCTGACATCGTGGTGGCTCCTGGGCCAGGCGAGATGGACCTGGACCTCGCTTTGGTGTATTACAACAGCAACAAAGCGAACGAGGCACGCGCCCTCCCCTCGCCGAGCGGAACGATTGCCTAACCCCCTCGGTTGTGGTGGTGCACCTGCAGTTCTTCTCCAAGTCCATCATGGCCAAGCAGAAGCTGCGGGCGCAACAACACTCCACCACCACCATGATCGGTACAGGTGCCCTTCCCAACCATGACCATAACCGCGACGACGAACACAATCTCGTGTGATACATACACGTACGAATATTTATATAGGTGGGTAAAATATCAACTACTCCCACGACTACCAGCGGCGTCGCCTGTTGAGCTTGTCGATGAAGATGTCGTAGAAGTCGGGGTCGGCGGTGAGGACCACCTGGACGGGCTTGCCCTCGACGTTGTCGATCACGGTGCGGCCGGCCTGCGAGCCCGAGGTGACCACCGTCATGTTGACCGTCTCCTCCTCGAAGATGATCGAGTGGTCGGCCAGGATGGCGGCCGTCAGCGGGTCCCACAGCGAGTACATCGACGTCGCCGCCGAGTTGTTCTTGATCAGGATGAGCAGGTCCTTCACGAACTTGGCCTCCTTGGTGCGCGCCACGTCGTCGAACTCGTTCAGGAACTCCCACGACAGCTGGAAGGCGTTGGTGGCGTCGAGCGGCACGAGCCGGATGGGCACGCCCGACACGAACACGTTGCGGGCCGAGTGGGGGTCGAGGTAGATGTTGCACTCGGCCACAGTGTTGGGTGCGCTGCCGCGGGGGAAGAAGAGGTTGCCGGGGACGTGGACGGCGCCGCCCATGATGGTGATGCGGCGCACGCGCTGCTTGAGGTCGGGGTAGCGGCGGAAGAGGTAGTCGATCTCGGTGAGGGTGCCCAGGGAGAGGAACTCGACGGGGCCGTCGAGGGCGGCGATGGCGGCGCGGAGGGGCTCGTAGACCTGGGGGAAGCCCGGGTAGTAGTTGCGCTGGGGGTCGGTCAGGCGCGGTAGCGCTGGTTGAGGCCCAGGATGGTGTCGGCCCAGGTCTTGCCCTTGGGGAAGAGGGGCACGGTCTTCTGGAAGGTGCACGAGTAGTTGCCCGAATCGATCTCGGTCGAGGCGTAGGCCTCGCCGGCCCACACGGGCACGTCGTCGCGGTCCATGAACTTGAGCAGGCCGAACAGGTTCTGGATGCCCGGACCCATGTTGCAGAAGCCCGCGCAGCCGGCGACAAACCCGCCCACTTTGACGTTGGAGTACTTGAGGATGAGCTTGAGCGCCATGAAGTCGTCCGTGTTGACGTCGGTGAAGACGAACACGGTGGGCTTGGGGCTCGGGCTGGGGCTGGGGCTCGGGCGGTGGGCCAGGGCGACCGTGGCCATCAGGCACAGCATCGCCACGACGACGATGAACGACTTGCTCGCGGTCATGATTAGTTTGTTATTAGGTGTACAGGGAGGAGTGGTGTAGAATACAGGGAGTGTGATGGTTGTTTGGTTTGTAGCTGTTTGCCTTGGTGGCTGACTCGGTATTTATATGGACGGGCAAGCGTACCGATTGGTGGCTGACCTCGAGTTGACGCGTGCACCGAACTATTTCTGGTCTCGATCTCTTCTTCAAAGGGCATGCTGCAATTGGATGTTGCGCTGAGACCATGGAGTTTGGATCACTAATTACACACCGTCATCTGAATTGGAATGCCAATAGGAATGACCATCTCTCAATTAATCGGTCAATTACCGATAACCGCAACTTCTAATTGGCCTGCCCCTTTGTGCCAACAATGATCACATGCCACCATTCTGCCTGGCCCTTTCCACCAAACCTCACTTTCAGCCAATGTTGCAATAACCGTTGCAGGCCATCGGATATCAGATACACGGCAACTATAAGCAACAGTTACAAGTTCGGAGCTAAATCTCAACATATTCACACGGGAGATCTTCGAAAAACAGTTTTGTGTGAAAAATCTTCGATCATAATTACACGGAGGCAAAGTCGCCGGCGAAAAAGGCGAGGACGTCGTCCATGTCGGGCCGCTTGCGGGGCTTCTCGTGCCAGCACCGCCGCATGGTGTCGGCGTAGGCCGGTGGGCAGTCCGACGGCACGGGCGGCCGCTTGCCCTGGATCACGTCGAACGCGACCGTCGTGAGGTTGCCCTCCGCGTACGGCACATGGCGCGTCAGCACCTCCCACATCACGATCCCGAAGCTGTACACATCCGCCTTCTCGCTGTACACCCGCTCGTCGACCACCACATCATCGTCGTCGTCATTGTCATCGCCATTGTCATCATCGCCATTACGGCCGCTCTCGGCCGCGGTGGTGAAGACGGGTGCGAGGACCTCGGGCGCGGTCCACGAGGGCGACCCGCAGCGGGTCATGGTGCAGTTGTCCTGCTTGACCGTGGCGAAGCCGAAGTCGGCCACCTTGACCCGCAGGTCGTCGTCCACGAGCAGGTTGGATGACTTGATGTCGCGGTGCACAATGCCGCGCGCGTGGAGGAACGCCAGGCCCAGCGCCGCGTCGCGTAGCATGGCGAGCCGCTGCGGCCACTTGAGCCCGACCGACGGGTTGGAGAGTAGTGTGCGCAGGCTGCCGCGGGGGACGAGCTCCATGACCAGCAGCAGGCTGCGATGGCCCACGGAGAGGCCCATGAGCTTGACCACGTGCGGGTGGTCGATGCCGGACAGGATGGCGGCCTCCTTGCGCAGCTTGCGCATGCCGTGGTCGTCGAGCCGGCTGTTGAACAGACGCTTGACCGCCACCGGCCGCCCGTCGCAGGTACCCTCGAGCACCTCGGCGAAGCTGCCCTCGCCGATGCACTCGCCCAGCTCGATGCTCTCCGCGTCGATGATCCACGGACACCGGTCAGACGAACACACCGCCTCGTCGCCGTCACATTCCTCCTCGTCTTCATCGTCGTTCTCCTCGTTCTTGTCTTCGTCATCACCGGTCGTGTCCAGCGCTACGCGCACCGACCTGTCGGGCCGCGTGGTGAATCGAAGCTGCTGATGGTGGTCCGACGTAGCATCGCTCTGCGTCTTCTCGGTGAAGCTGGCGTGGAAGGCGCCGGAGCAGACGACGCGCCCCGGCGGGCAGCGAGCCACGAGCCGCAGGCAC
>NW_004457283.1:2423-28299 GCF_000313135.1 Acanthamoeba castellanii str. Neff | reverse complement strand
GGTGCCGCACGAGCCCGCCGAACCGGCGGATGGCCATGTCGGCCGCGGCCGGGTTGCGCTGCCACACGCGGTCGAATCGGGCCAGATCGCACACGACGAACGACACGTCGCGCCGCGGCACCCGGTCGGCCTTTGTCGCAGGCACATGCACGAGCCCGCGCTCTTCGCCCTCGCCGTCACCGCCACTGCCGCCATCATCGCAGTTGCCGTAGGAGCCGTTACTGTCGCGGGATGACGAGAGGTCGGGGCCGCTCATCAGGCTCATGCTGTCTGACGGCCCTCTCGCTCGACCCGCCGCCTCGCCGTTGTCGGCTTTTCCGCCGCCGCTGCTGTTGCTGCCGCTGCTCGACGAGAAGACGAAGCCACTGCCGCTGCTGCTGTTGCCGCCGGCCGCGTTGTTGATCTTGACGAGGGTGTCCATGATGCGGTGGAACGCGGGCCGCACGCTGGGGTCGCGGTGCCAGCAGGCCGACATGAGGTTGAGGTACTGGCGTTCGTGGTCGGCCAGGCCCAACACGCCGGCTGGCAGCGTGGGGCGCAGGTCGGACCGGATTACAGCCACGGCGACCTGCGAAGGGCTGAGGCCCTCGTAGGGCCGCTTGCGGGTCAGCACCTCCCACAGGATGATGCCGAAGCTGTACACGTCGACCAGCTGCACAAATTCGATCGGGGCCTGTGGGTTCCGATGATCAGTGTCGCGCTGCAGGAGCTCGGGCGCCATCCACGGCACGCTGCCCACGACGCTGCGGTCGCCGTCACCCTTGCGCTTGACCGAGTCACGGAAGACCGTGAGACCAAAGTCGGCCACCTTGACGTTCCACTTGTGGTCGAGCAGCAGATTGAGCGACTTCAGGTCCCTATGCACAATCCCTGTGTGTCGCGTGTGTCGTGTGTCGTGTGTCGTGTGTCGTGTCATGTCGCGTGTGTCGTTAGCGCGTGAACAAGATGAGAGAGAGAGAGAGAGTTGAGACTTACCTGAGGAGTGGAGGAAGTGCATGCCCTTGGCCGCCTGGTACATGAGCTTGAGGCGCAGCACGAACGGTATTTCGTTGACGAGCTCATTGTGCAGCAACTGGTGCAGACATCGGACATAAAAACAAAAAATTAGTTGCATCGCAAATCGGAGCTAAAACAGAAAGTAAAGGGGTGGTTACGTCGTAGAGGCTGCCCAGGGCCATGTACTCCATCACGATGCACAGCAGTGGCGGCTTAGTCGAGGCCGCCATGAACAGGACGCAGTTAGGGTGTCGCAGGCGGCTCATGATCGAAGTCTCCTTGATGAAGCTGGCCTTCATCTCCCGCGTGATGCGCTCGGCGCTGATGGTCTTCACAGCGACACCGGTGCCCTTCCACTTGCCCCGGTAGACCTCGCCGTAGCCGCCGCGGCCCAGCAGGTCGCCGATCTCGAGCTCGTTAAAGTCGATGAGCCACTCCTGGTCGGCCGGTCGCTTCCGGTTGCGCGAGGCCAGCACGGCGGTGATGAACACGGCCGATACCAGCACGCAGGCGGCCACAACGGCCGACCCGATCACTATGCCGACAATTGCTCCTGCTGATAGCGCGTCGTCGCTGGAGTTCCTCCAGGCGCACAGCTCCTCCGCCGCGCCCACGACGCACTGGCACCGGCCCAGCACGCACACGCCGTTGCCGTTGCATAGGAAGCCGCTGTCGGCGTCGTAGCACGATCGGGTGGTGAGCGAGGTGGTGTTGAGCCGGCCCATGGAGACGCTCGTGATCGGGCCTCTGGTGAGCGCGGTCAGATAGGCCATGGCGCCGGTGATGCCGATCGGGCGCAGGTCGTGCAGGTTGTCGCGGATCATGGTGTACTCATCGCCGCCCAGGACCGACACCCAGCGGAACGAGGTGATGGTGTAGAGCTGGTCGGGCTCGAGCCGGGTCCACACGCCGGGCGCGGTCTCAATGGTGACGTCGACCACGCGCCAGCCCACGGCCTCGCGCGGGTTGTAGAGCACGCGCAGGCCCGAGACCTGCAGGAAGCGGCCCACGCCTTGGCTTAGGTTGAGCTCCGTGTCGGTCACCAGCTTGAACGAGTTCTCGAGCGCCGCCCACAGGTACCGCCCGGCCAGGCGGTAGGTCTGCAGCTCGCCGTTCTGCAGCGGGAGCGCGGTCTGGAGCTGGCCGTAGGTGATGTTGCCCGCCGGTATCCCGCCGTACATGGTGCCGCCGTTGACGAAAGCCACCTGGGTCCGGCCCTCCGCGCGCAGCACGTCGACCGACCACGACCCGATCGTGCACTCGCCAAACATGCAGCGGTGCTCGTAGGCCAGATCGACCAGGCTCGAGCCGAGCGGCCGCTGTGCCAACTGATCGACCTCGGCCTGGCGTCGCACGATGTCGGCTTGCATCACCGCATCGAGGGCGATCCGTCGTCGAGCCGGATCGGTGCCCCGCGCCACGACCTGATCACGCCGTGGTCGTCGAAGTCCAGGTCCAGGCGCCCCAGGTACTGGCCGCTGTTCACGCCCGTGCCCACGATCAGCACCGGCTGCCCCCAGGGCATCACCCGCATCGTCGGGTAGGGACCAGCCGAGGTGGTGGTGTTGGTGGTGTTTGGGCCACCGTAGAGCTGGGATAGGACGATGAGAACGTCGATGCCGGGCACCTCGTCGATAATGGAGTCGGCCACGCTGGCGCCGCTGACCGACGCCACGATTTTGTTGACGCCCAGGTTCTGCAGGAGCCCGACGGCGGTGCGCATGGCCACAAGCTCAGGCGTCGAGTTGATGGCGCGCGGGTTGGCGAACATGGTGCTCAGGCCCTGGGCCATCGTGCCGATGAACCCCAGCACCTCGCCGCTGCCGCCCAGCTTGACCAGCGCGTAGGGAACCACCTGCGCCCCGTCGGCCTGGGCCACGAAGCGCGAGTCGTTGTTGAGGTGGACCAGGTTGGACGACACCACAGTGGCGGTGGCGTTGCCGCCGGTGGTCAGCAGTCGTGTGAAGTTGGCCACTTGGCCCAGGCCCGAGGTGAAGTCGTGCACCTCGAGTTTGACCGCGTCGTACCGCATCAGATTGTAGTAGCTCGCGATCACCTCGGACCCGAAGGTGGCGTAGTACAGGGAGCCCAGAAGCGCGTTGCCAGCGTCGACCAGCGCCACCGACCCTCCCGAGGCCTCCACCTCGCCCCGCACGGCCGCAACCACGCCGCTCCTGCGGGCCAGGCCGCCGTAGCACACCGAGCCCTTCGTGGGAGAATAGTAGGGCGCCTGGCTGAGGGGTCGGCAGGGGGCGTTGCCCGCGTCCATCGGCACCACCGATCCGTAGCCATCGCCCGAGTGAAGCAGGGTGACGTTGAGCGCATCGACCCCCGCCCACCCTGAAAGATGGGTGGTCCCTCCCCTGAGTGTTGTTGGTGGCCCCAGGACTAGCAGGGCGGTGAGGAGCGCCAGCCGCAGAAGCCAGCGGTGATCCATCTGTGCGCACTTCCAGCTCGCCAACGTCTTCTTCGTTCTTTTTGGTGTCTGTCGCTGTCCGGCTCGCTTCGTTCTTTTCGTCGTTGTGCCCCAAACTAAAACCAGAGCGCTCGTGCTGCAGTGACGACCAATGCAAAGCTACCATGGCGTCCAATAACGGGGTCAAAACTTGATCTGGCGTTCTTGGACATCCAATCCCGATCGGGATGACATCACTCGTGGGGAATCTGAGCTATGCAACGGCAATGATTGGTCTGTTTTCTGTACGCAGGTTTACGGTTGGTTAACGAGCATGACGGCGTCACACGTCAAATGCTATTTTGGAATGTTTCACCTCGAGGCCGTTGCAAGGCTTGGCTCCATAATAAAAGCTTGCAACGGCCCAGATTGCTCCTGAGTTGGCCCAACCGCGAACCCAAGCCAGGGGGCAAGAAAGGAGCTCACCCACTCACGTCGGGGGGAAGCTTCCTTTCTTACTCGTCGGTTTCAGAGCTCTCGGTGATGCCCGGCAGTCGTCGGGAAAGTCCACCACGGCTGTGGCCGCCGCCGCTGCCGCCGCCGGCGCTTCGGCGTACGGTGAAGGGGAACATCATCACCACCTTGCCGTCCTGGTTGATGGCCAGCCGGGCCTCGAAGGGCTTGCCCGCCCGCGACTTGAAGCCCGACAGGAACGGCGTCACGCCCTCGGTCAGCAGCTCCTTCAGCTCTTCCTGGAATGTGTGGTGTCAGTGGAGAGCACGCAGTGAGCGGAAAGGTGAGAGCAAGGAGGTGACGGGGTGAGGTACCCGTTGCATCTCGCGGCTGGCGGTGGTCTTCCAGATGATGAAGTCGCAGCTTTCGGTGGAGCAGGTCCAGCGGTTTGATCGAGCCCGCGAGACAACGTGGCCCTTGCCGCACTTCCAGCAATCGCCCAGGACCTCCTCCTCTTCCTCCTCCCACCCCCCTCGCGCCTGGGTGGCGGCCTACATACACCGCGACACGTCAGCATTAATTGGCGGTGGTCACGATCACTGTGACTGAAGGGATTCAGTGCGCACCTCTGCGCCAGCGGCTTCGGAGGTCTGCGGTGTGCCCTCCTCTTGTTGGTTGATCGTTCGCATCATCTTGCGGAAGTCGGGCAGCCGGGTGGCGCCCACCTTGGCCTCGTCGACCACCTGCTCCGTGAAGCGCTTGATGTCCTCGACGAAGGCCTCGTGACTGCCTTCGCCCTTGGCGATGTCCTGCAGCCGCTTCTCCCACTACACCGGCGACAAAGGAGAGTCAGGCACACAGCGACGCGGCGGCGGTGGTGGATGGGAGCTCGTGGTGGAGTGATCAAGGCACCTGGCCGGTCATCTGAGGCGAGGTGAGGGAGGAGTGGGTCTTCTGGAGGAGTTCGATGAGGATCTTGCCCTTCTCGGTGGGGACCAGCTTCTTGCCCTCTCGCCGCACATACTTGACGGCGATCAATCGCTCGATGGTCTGCGCCCGCGTCGCCGGCGTGCCCAATCCGAACTCCTTCAGCGACTCCTCGGCTCCGTCATCAGCCTCGTTCTCCGCATCATAAGCTGTAAATGCGACAAAACACACACACACACACACACACACACACACACACACACACACACACACACACACGTTTGAGGTGCGATGTGGTCGGAATGTGGGCTGGGGATGCAGGTCAAACCTCCTTTCTTGGCGACATACTTGGCGGCCGTCTCCATGAGGAAGAGGAGCGAGGCCTCGTTGAGGAGCGGCGGCGGCCGCGTATGCTCGCACTTCACCTCGGCCGGCAGGACGCAGGCGAGCGTGTCGTTCTCCTTAAGTTTGCTGGCGATGGAGCACAGGTTCCCATCATCAGTCGTCGCTTCCTCCTCGTCACCATCGCCGATGGAGTCGCCACCATCGCCGGTGGTGGATTGATCGTCGACCTCCTTCTCGTCGACGGAGGAGCCGTCTTGCGGTGCGGCGAACGGCGAGAGCGAGTAGACCGAGCGCCAGCCGGGCTTGACGAGCTCGACGCCCCTCCCGCGGAAGTGCTTCGATTTGTTGACCGCCACTAGTTCCGTGTGCTGCTTCTCGCAGTCGGGCATGAAGCACGCTACACACACACGATGAAGAAGGCGAAGGTGAGGCCCTCTCTCTTGCATGGCCGAGATGGGAGAAGGAGATGCGTACAGAGGAGACGGGACACGATCAGGTGGTACAGCTTTCGTTCGTCGGGGGAGAGGTGGGCCAGAGTCTTTTCCGAGGGAATGTTGGTCGTGGGGATGATCGCATGGTGGTCGGACACCTTGCCCGCGTCAAAGACCGCTGCCAGCCAATAACAAAGAGAAGCGTCAGGCGATCCAGCTCGATGACAACTCACGACCACAGTGCGTAGTGGACGCGGTTGCTTACAGACCTTTGTTGGACAGGCTGAGCCTCTTGCTGTTGCGCACGTCCTCGATCGCGGGAGCATACATCGAGTGCTTGCCGATGCCACTGCGCAGGCCAACGATGGCAAGGTTTAGCTAATGGACGGCACGAAGGAACCCAGGTATGCGGTATGGGCAAGCGCGTACTCAAGGATGGTGTTGACGTCGTTGAAGATGTCCTTGGTCAAGTAGCGCGAGTCTGTTCGCGGATAGGAGATGAGCTTGTGATGTTCGTACAGTCCCTGGAGCGCGCCCAGTGTCCGCTCGGCCGTATAGCCGTATCGTCGATTGGCCTCTCTGTTCGGGCAGTGACAGGCGAACGACTCAGACCCAGAGCTGGAGCTACGAAAGTAAAAGGGATGAGATGGAAGAATTACCTTTGAAGGGCGGTGAGGTCAAACAGCTTGGGCGGCTTCTCGATTCGGCGTTTGTGGGTGAGCTGCTGCACGGTGCACACGGGTCCCAGCGCGTGTCGCACGTCCTCGGCCTCCTGTTCCGAGGCGATGCGCTCGCTCGCTGCCTCGGGCGAGAAGTACTTGAGTCGCAGGTGCTCGTCGCTTCCCTGAGGCCGACAGCGGAGGTGGAGCTCCCAGTACGGCTCCTGCAACCGCGGCGCATGGCCCTGTGAGCCCTGTTCTTCGGTGCAATGCCACGAGGTGTGAGGTAAGCGACGTACCGGCTTGAAATTGTGGGCTGCTTTCCAGCGATCCACGATCATTTTGAGCACAGGCGTTTGCACCCGACCGAGGGACACGGCCTCCTAGACGCACACGCGCCATGCACGACACAACCGATGTGCCTTGTGAGCACGGAGGTCGAGGCCTGATAATGGGGGGTAAGCGCCGTACCTTGCCCTGGAAGGAGGGCACCTTGGGGCGGTAGCTCAGCGTGTAGACTTGCGTGGCGTTCATTCCGATCAGCCTGCAGGCGACCGCGAGAGTGAGCGCGAGCTGGCCGCTCATAGCAACGAACCAACAAACGAACTCCCTATATTTGAGTGGGGGGGAATTGTACCAATCGGCCTTGGTCCTCGCCAGGGCCGAGTGATAGAGGGAATCATACTCAGTGCCGGCCTGGAGCTTTCGAAAACTGCGGCCCCGTCAGGTGGTGCAGAGAAACGAAAGGCAAAAGCAAAGGGCGGAGAAGGGAGTAGTACCCTTCTTTGATGGCCTCGTCGGTGAGCGACGAGATCCAGAGTCGCTTGAACGGCGCTTTGGGCTTGGCCTGTTCAAAGATCTCCCTGAAGATGAGCTCGCCCTCTCGCCCCGCATCGCATGCATTGACGATCTCTGTAACGCGCCGACGGTGAAAGGCTTAGGCAAGCGCATGAGCTACCACTGGAGGACTTCGTAAGCCATACCGTCGGCCGACTCGAAGAGCCTGCGGATCACTTCGAACTGCCTCTTTTGCGCTGGCCCCTATTGTGAGGCGGTGAGCTTAGCGGTCAGCAGAGGCCCGAGAGCTCGGAGGGCATGGGCCTGGTTCAGCCAGTCAATCGCTCACCGCGTACCTTGCATGAAAACGTCCATTCGGAGGGCAGCATGGGCAGCTTGTCCAGTTTCCACATGGCGTATTTCTGCAGCTCGAACAGATGGCCCGATGCCCACGTCACGACCGTCGCCCCGCCTGGCCAGAAGCAAGATAGCGGTGTGCGTGCGTGCGGGTTAGGAGCTGACTGATTGGCCCACCAAGCATTCAAGCGGCCCACTGCCAGTACCACTGCCGCTTTCATCGGGCACGACCTGGACTCCATTCGGTGTGAGCTCTACATTGCCGATAAATCCTGGTTCCTTGGCCCCTAATAGTATACAACACCACGACAGGTCAGCAGCAGACTCAGACCACAGAAGCACTGGAAACCAACCTTCTTTCTTGAACTTCTTGATCCCTAACGCTCGGGCGATGTTCTCCGCGGCCGCTGTAGTTGCGCAGATGAGTTAGACCTGCGTGCCAGGATCGCGCCACACGCCACACGCCACACGCCACACGCCACACGCCACACACCACACACCACAGAGAGGAGAGAGAGTAAGAGAGAGAGTAGAGCGCGCTTACACTTCTTCTCGGCCACGATAATGCGGATGACCGGTCCCTGAGGCTGTGGCTCGACGGCGGCGGCGGGTGGGGGTCGAGTAGCTTCCTGGAGGCGCTCCACCAACTGTTGCTTGCTCCCCGTCACCTTCAGCCGTCGCTTCTTGCACTCTTCCTTCAGCTGGGCCTGCGTCAGGTGCTCCCATTTAGGCAACGCGGCTTCCGCGTCTTCTTTGGTGGTCTCTCCGCGTTTCGCCTCCACAACTCGAGCCGGCTTCTCCTCTTTCACGGCTTCCGTGCGCTCTGCTGCCCCTCCCGTTGCCGTTGCCACTTGGGTAGTCAGCTCGACCTTCCCCTTCTTCGGTCTCTTCTCGGGTGCTTTCGCCTCCGCTTTGTTCAGCAGTTCGTCCGGCGCCTCCACTTCCGCTCTCTGGGTCGCGGCTTTCTTCGCCGTCTTCACCGCCTCCAACGTCGTCTTTGGCAGCTTCGCAGTTGGCTTCGCCGCTTTCTCGGCCCTCGCCTTCTTGGCTTTGGGCACTGTCTCCTTCGCCTCGGTCGCCGGTGCTTCCTTCTTTGTTTTCTTCTCTGTCGTCTGCCCCTCCGCCACTTTCTTCGCTTTGGCACCACTCTTCACCTTCGGGCCAGGATCAGACGTGCCCGCTACGTTGTGTTTGTTCTGTACAGCCAGTATTAGATTAAATCTTTAAAAAAACAGGTGTGCTTCTGCGTACCTTTGCTCCTTTGGCTCCTTGGGCGTCGCCACCTCTTCCACCGATTTTCGGGGTCGGCCTCTTGTGGTGAAGCTCAATCGCGGGATGAAGTGCAGATGTGATCCAATAATTGAGTTGGTAAATCGCGGACCCACGAGCATGGCAGATGGCAAACTGCCACTTCCTGGCACGCCCCGCAGCAGGGGGTACCTGGCCAGCCCACCACACCGCTGCATCTGTCTGCAAATTCCAACAGGCTGTTTATTGTTTTTGGATATTTTTTATTTCTTTGCATTTTCCTTTAACGGAAGATTTTTTTCTCTTCCAAAAGGCCAATGGGATGAGCAGATCCACTATAATATCTTCCCATTCGCGGTAGATAGAGAGTTTGCCGACACAAAAGGGACGTCCCAACATCAGGTCGCGGCAGTAAGAGTGAGTCAGTAGCACACCGTGCAGTCCGTGGGTGTTGGGGTGAGGGGAGAGGCCAGCGAGCGGCGAACGTCGCCGCTGCGGAAGGTGCCCGAAGGGTTGTGGTCTGTTTCCCGCACGCTATTTCTTTTTCGGCTATCTGCAAGAGCATTTGCAATTCTCTTGGATACACGATCGATCTCGTCTCTGTACAACGGCCTGGCGACGCTGGCGACGCCCACCCACTTCGACTCTTCCTCTCTGCAACCCTCCCTACTCCGCAACTCTGGAGCTCTATAGGCTGTCGCTGCTTCGACTGCCCTGGAGGCACGCGCTGGTTGAGGAGTAACACATCGGCTGTCGAATGGAGGACATTTGTTGGTAAATTCCATCTCTGCATCCCCTGCAACAGCTCTGAAATTCCTTGTCTGGTTGATGGAGATCAGAAATTTCCATCCAATCTGATTTCGCCTTCCTTCTCTTTCATTAGTCCCATCTGCCTGGAGGCCATAAGCGAGGCCTTCATGACCGCGTGTGGCCATAGCTACTGGTACCCACCCTCAATTTGCTTTGTAATTATTATCATATTTATAATTATTATTTATTACCAATCGATTTCCACATTCGTTGTTGTTGGCGCCGTAGTTACGTGTGTATAGCCCGGCACTTGGGCGTGAGTTCCATGTGCCCCACGTGCAAGACACCTCTCCGACGAGACCAGCTCTTTCCCAACTACGCTCGTACAATGCCCCTACCTCCCTAGCCAGCTGGCCAACTCTGCTTCTCTCCTGCATCTTTTCATGTTCATGCAACGTTGTTCACTCTTGATGTTTTCTCCTCCTCAGTGAATGCGGTCCTCGAAAAGGTCAAGACCAATTCGATCGGTGTCACGCTGCCTCCCCTCGCACAGCTCGAGAACGTCCTCACTTCGCAGAGCCTCGCACTCGCAGGTACGCTCAATCTTTGCGTTGCTAGCTCGGCACACGTTCTCCGTTACTACTCTTCTCTTGGCTGACGCTGCCACAGATGTCAACAAGCTGCTGGGCCTGTTGCTCGCGCAGAAGCGAAGCATGGAATCGGAGACGAAGCACGAAGAGCTGGAGCTCCTTCTCGACTTTCTCTATCGGACGAAACAGCAACACAAGAGCGTACGCGGACTCGCGACTTTGTGCGCGCCTGATACGTCAGCCGTGGTTTGCGTGAGTCTAACGCGTGCATTTGGCCGGGCGGTGCAGTCCAACTTGAACGGGAGCTACGACATGCTGGAAGAGCACATCAAGCAGTTGGAACGCCAGAAGGTGCTCTTCGTTGCGTCACAGGACCCCGATGCCTACGGGTTCACTCCATCCTGCATTGGTGGACGGGAACGCTCGCCCTCGGTGGGCGAGAAAAGGGGCTACGGCACCATGGCGGCACCATGCGATTCGATGTACGTCCCCACACACTCTGTTCACGAACACGTGTGGCCTCGCTCACAATCGCACGTGCGATTGCTGGTGTGGCACGCTGCGTAATGAATCCTGGACTCCAAATTTGGTTTGTGTTTTGCTGACCCTCTGGCCCGACGCACAGGAATCGGCCACACGAAGAGAGGGACCAACTGGTGAACAAAAAGAGGAGGATAGTGGAACACATGGACGAACTACAGCAGACCTACTTCCGCATGCTTAAGGCCAAGAAGCAGCAGCGTTTGGCCCGGGCCGTGACGAGCGGAGAGCACGACGCCAAGGGGAAAGAGAGAAGAGACGTAACGGGACGGCCGGGAACGGAGGCCGTTGCAGCGGAATACAAGAACGACGCGGCAACGACAACGCCAACGACAGGGGGAGGAGGAGCAGTGGTGGACTTGGACACCTTCGGGAAGCAGCTCCAGAAGCTGGTCCGGTTCAACGGCTACGAGATCATCGCCGCCATACAGGACCCGTCGCGCGGGTCGGCGCGGGAGGGGTCCGGCCGCGGGCAGGGCCGAGCCCACGCTTCGCTGGTGACGTCGATCGAATTCGACAAAGAGGTAAGCTCACCACTTACCACTACTCAACGCCGCGACACAACTAACCACAGACCACTCCTTGACGCGGTTTGTGGTCGCAGGGGCAACATTTTGCGGTGGCGGGCTACAACAAGCGAATCCGGGTGTTCGACTATCGCTCGGTTGTTGAGGGCGCCGGCACAACTCATTTTCCTGTTCACGAGCTGACGACACTAAGTCGACTGAGGTACGTCGTTACCAGACGTTATCGACACCAACGAAAGAAACCGTGGTCTCATGAAACTGTCTGTCTGCGTACAGTTGCGTCAGCTGGAACGGCTATATTCGGTCTCAGCTGGCTGGAAGCGAGTACTCGGGCCGAGTGTCCGTCTGGGATCTCAACACGTCTCAGGTAACAAAAGTTGCCCCTCACCGCTTTCTTCTACACTTTTTTGCCGGAGCTCATTCCTACGTTTCCGGCTCGCCCTGCTGGTACAGCTGGTTTGTAAATGGCACGAGCACGAGAAGCGAGCGTGGAGCGTGCACTTTGCGCCTACACACCCGACGCGAATAGTCTCTGCGTCCGACGACACCAAAGGTCCGTACATCGTTCGAAGCCCCACCCTTACGTTAGAAACTCCCTTTCTTCTCAGCAGCTAACATTAGAAGTCTCCGTCTGACTTGCAGTCAAGCTCTGGTCGATGAACCAGCGACTGTCTGCGGGGACGATCGAGGTGCAGGCCAATGTGTGCTCTGTAAAGTTTCATCCCGAGTCGCCACATTACCTCGCCTTCGGCGCCGCAGGTACGTCGGACCCTGTCCACCGCTTAGACGACTATTCACCTCGTGACTGTATCTTACTTGATACTCACCGCCCGTACTACGTCAACAGACCATCAGATTCATTACTACGACGCTCGGTCGCTGCGCGAGCCTTTGTTTGTCTTGCGTGGCCACGACAAAGCCGTCTCCCACATACAGTTCCTGGACTCGAGCCGGCTCGTGTCAGCGTACGCGCCATTCACTCCGCTGTGGTGTCGATACTTTTCGCTCACCCTCCTCGGCTTATAGTTCCATTGATGGCACGTTGCGACTGTGGGACGTCAACACCGCCGAATCCTTGCTCAGCTTTTCAAGGTGCGCTCCGCCGTCGGCCGCGGTCCCCTGTTTGACTCCTGAACTGACCTCGTCTGCAGTCATGTAAACAAGCGACTGTTTGTGGGCCTGAGCGTTCACGGTGGGGAATGGATCACGACCGGCAGCGAGAACAACCAAGTGTACACATACCACAAGGACTTCAAGACGCCGCTCTACCAATATTCCTTCGACGAGGCCCCATCGACGGCCACCGTACATTTCCTCTCTCTCTCTCTCTCCCTCACCCCTTTTCCCAGCGGCCCAGTGCTGACGACGCTTTGTCACCCACACCAACAGAACGAAGGCGATTTTATCAGCGCTGTGTGCTATCAGAAGACGGAGAACGTCATCCTGGCAGCCAACAGCCGCGGACTCATTCAGGCACTGCAACTCAAATGACACTCTGCTCCCCTTCCTCTCTCCTCTGCTCCTCCCTCTCCGCACGTCTCCCACTCCTTCTCTCCGCAACCACTTATATTGTGATTTAGAAATTGTAAAGAGACTTGGCGTGTTGTGTTGGTTGTATAAACTCCTTGTTCTTTTTCTTCCTTTACGTTGTTCTACTTCAACGACTCGAGCTCACCTCCTGCGCACTCACCACTTCGTGATGACTTATCTCGTTTGCAACGGGATGGCCTCCGTCAACTCCTGGAATCAGGTGGATGGTCGACAGGCATCGCGTGGTGCCAGCTGGCATGCCGACCGAGTCACGTTGCGTTAACTAGCGAAGGTGACAGCCCTGTCTGCTGGTTGTTGATGCCCATCCGTCAGCTGTGGGCCGTGACGTTGGGACGTGGAATGGTATGGCGGAGGGCCTCCCATCGCATCCGTGCCCACAACAAGCGATAGCGCCGTGTCCACGATGGTGCAGCATCGATTGAAAGCGTGTTTGATGGTCGGCACGCATGCTGCCCCTTGCAATGCGCAGTGCAAAAGGACGGCAGAGCCAGCCGTGTTGTTCCCGTACCTGGGCAGGGCTCACTGCCGGCGAGGTCCTTTACCAAATCGCCGTCATTGCGCGCGATCCTCTATCTGTCTTGAACGCAGTGACGGCCCAATCTGCCTGGTCTGTGGGCTGGGTGTGGCGGAGGTTCCACAGACTGCTAGACTCGCCACCATTCAGAAAACAGTTGTCGTCGAATTTCGCGTCTCGTCCAATAGCGCCAGAGAAAAAAGGTCTGCCCGCAGAACGCCCGTGACAGATGGTGGCGGGCGCCCCAGCACAACCCGCTGCAGCCCCGACGCATCTCAGTCCACCTTCCTCGAACCTAGGCAAGCCAAGAGCCATCGAGTTGTTCCATCGCCGCTGTTTCTCGACTCCCCATCAGCCATCAACGCGCTGCTTCGGTCTTGTTGGCCTCGTTCCTCCTTCACTTTTGATTCGACGCACGAACCTAAAAGACGAAGAAGAGGGTGCCGTAGTGGGTGACCTACAGAGAGAGTGTGGAGCCGAAGTTAACTAAGAGAAGAAGAAAGAGCACGAGCACGTTGAACCACGACCTCGCGTCCCTCCAACTAACCTCAAGCGGAAGGAGAACACAGCGAAGGACTTAACGAAACCGGTCGGGCGAGTCTCTGAATCAAAAGCAACGCTCTCCACGCGCACGTCAGAAGCGCAGAACCCTCTGATCATCGAGTAAACGGATTGAGAAGATCAAAGCAACAAGGAGAAACGAAGAAGAGAGCAGAGAAGCGAAGCGGCCAAAGTCTCAGCTTCGAGCCGTGCACACGCTGATGGAGGACCACAGCTTCTACAGGGCCATCCTCGACGCTCTGCCATTCGGGGTGGCCTTCGCCGTGCCCGTGCTGAGTAGCACGAAGCATGGGCGCGATCGGCAGCAATCTACAACGGGGCGAGGTCGAGCCAAGGACTTTCGCTTCGTCTACATCAACGAGAAGATGGAGGAGCTGGCACGAACCGACGGCGGGGCGCAGCTCGGAATGGATGGCCTGATCCTCGAATCTGGCGACATGCTCGGCCAGCTGGCCCGTTCATCCACGAAGAAGAGGAAGGAGAGCACCCGAACGATTTCCGCTGATGCGATCGAGGAGACCCTCGCGGCAGAAAGCGGAAGTGCATCATCAAATCATCAGGCGGTGGGTGGCGAGGACAAGACGGGCAAGAAGAAGAAGAAGAACGGCCGCCGCGGCCTCTTTGCGCGCCTGCTCAAGGCCCACAAGCACTCCTGGCGAACCGGCACCGACGTGGAGGTCACCTCGCCATCTGCCGCAGCAACGAGCTACCTCGTCAAGCCGCTCAGGCTGGGCCAGGAGACCGTTGGCATTCTCACAGTGGTGCGTTTTGGCGCCAAACTTTTTTGGTGCTCCAACCGCAAACTGACTGTGTGGTGTGCCTCAACAATTTGCAGGTGCAGCACCCGGCCTGTTGCGATGCGCTGCAGAATGAGCGAGACGAGCTGCAGCAGGTCAAGGAACAGCTCCAGAAGTCCAAGGAGCTGGAGAAGAGCAGGAGCCGCTTCGTTGCCGATATGAGCGTACGTTTGCTTGAACGCTTCGCTTTGACGCTTTCAGCAGTGCGCCTAACAAACACGCCCGTGCAGCACGAGATCCGAACCCCGATGAACGGGCTCATCGGGATGGTGTCCCTCCTAGCTGACGATGACGAGCTCACCACGCTCCAGAGGTGCGCCTGGTTTCCGAACTCAAGCGTATACCGTCATCTTTGACGCTAATAATGCTGCCTTCACGTGTAGGGAGCTCGTGGACACGATGCACGCATCGTCGCAGCACCTGCTCATGCTCATCAACGACGTGCTCGACTACTCCAAGATGTCCCTGGCCGACGAGGCTGGGTCGACCAGCCCCAAGCTGAAGATCACCAGCTCGCCCATCAACATCTGCTCCGTCGTGCACGACTGCGTGTCGGCCTACTCCTCGCAGGCGAGGGACCTCGGCGTGGACCTCATCATCCACATCGCGCCCGGCATCGTGAAGCATCCCTTCTACTTTGGCGACCCGCTGCGCTTGCGTCAAGTCATGGCCAACCTTGTTTCCAATGCTGTCAAGTTCACCAAGGAGGGCTACGTGCTGGTCGACGTCGACTACGGCCGCGTCCGGCGCCGTAGCGCGGCCGAATACGCCAACGAAGCCGAAGCCGACCACCTGCGGGAGATCGTCTTCCGCGTGATTGACACCGGTCTCGGCGTAAAGCGGGAGGACATGGAAAAGATTTTCCTGCCCTACGTGCAGGAGGACAGCCGCGAGGCGGAGAGCTTTGGCGGCACCGGCCTGGGTCTTTCCATTGGTACTCTCCCCTTCTCTCTCTAGTTCAGGTGAAAACTTGTCAGCTGACACTTCTTTTGTTTTTCGGTGTGCTCTCTCTAGCCCGACAGATCACCACCCTGATGGGCGGAAGCCTGGAGCTCGAGTCGTCAAACAGGCGCGGACGCCGCAGGAGCATCGACCCGACGTCGTCGGCCATTCAGCGCAGCCTGTCCACACTTCGCTCCTCGCTCAAGCTGACGTCCTCCGACGACGCCGTGCCCTCCTATCCGACTCACTCTCTCTACCCCTGCCCCGTCGCCGCTCTACGAGCCCTTCACCCGCCTCTCTGGCTCGACCTTCACGCTCCGTCTGCCGATGAAGATGGACACATCGTCGCCGTCGGCGATCTCGCTCGGCGCCGGCTCGCCCAACCGACTGCCGGTTCTGCGCATGTCCGGCGACTCGACATCGCCCACCATACCGATGCGGATCCTGCTCGTGGGCCTTCCGCCCGTGCTGGGCGCCACCACCGAGAACCTGCTCTCTTCGTTCGGCGCCAAGTGCAAGAGCGTGAACGAGGAGGAGGCCCGGCGGCTGCTGTGTCGGTCCACCCTCTACGGCAAGTCCAGCAGCAGCAAGGACCTGCAGCGCTGGGACGTCGTGGCCGTGTTCAAGGGCCACGGCGAGGGCTACATGGAGCTCGCCAAGCGGGTGCGCAAGGAGGAAAAGGTACAGGCCCTGGAGAAGGTAGCACCCTATCTCACCCCTCCCTCGTGTTGCGTAGTTCACCGGCACTCACCATCGTGCTCGTGCCACCACCACAGGTCAAGATGCTGCTGCTGGCCTACACCTCGGATCAGATCGATACGAAGAGCCTCGAGGAGAACGGGTGGGACGCCTACTTTGCCCTGCCGGTCCAGCCGGTCGTGTTGCTGCACATCCTAGCCCGCCTGCGCGACGAGATCAATCGCAAGGCGGAGAAGACCCTCTCGCGGCGCATCCTGCAGAAGAACGAGCAGGACGAGCTCGAGCGGGCGCGGAAGGAGTGGCAGCAGAAGAACAAGAAGTCCTCCGAAAGCGACCCCAAGCGCGAGCGGGCGGGCATTCGGTCGGTCCTGCGCCGCAACAAGGTCTCCTTCAGCGACAACTCGGCCGAGAAGCTGCCGTCCCGCGACCGCTACGTGTTCGTCGAGGCCAAGGAAGAACGAAGGCCCGATAAGAAGAGTGAAGGCGGTGGCGGCAAGGCGAAGCTCAAGTCCAAGCTCATCACCAAGTACTCCTTCTCCTCTGCGAAGCCCAAGGTCTCGGCCAATCTCAAAATGGCCGCCCTTACCGCGCTCGTGGTCGACGACAACGCCATCAACCGCAAAGTAGCGGTACAGTCTCCCCTCCTCACACACTCGGGCCTCTGTTCAACACCGACACTGACCCCAATGGTGGTGCTCCTCTTCTCTAGGTCCGCATGCTGGAGAGCGTTGGGTTCAAGCGCAACAAGATCTCGCACGCGCACGACGGAATAGAGGCGCTCGAGAAGGCGAGGGAGAAGACCTTTGATGTCATCCTCATGGACTGGTACCAGACCTCGCCCATGATTGGTCCTTCGGCCCCGAGTCAGTCCCTCACCTTGTTCTTGCCTGTGCGCACAGCTTCATGCCCCGCATGAACGGATGGGAGGCATCGGAGATGTTGAGATCGGAGGGCTACAAGGGCGCAATCGTCGCCACGACCGGCGTCGCTTCTGCGACCGATGTCGCCCGCTGTCTCAAGTCGGGCATGGAGTCTTGCCTCCAAAAGGTCAGCCTCCTCCTCCTCCTCCTCACTATCAGCTCTCGTCTCTTCTTCTTCAATGCAATGCTCTAGAGAGTGCTCACATCACTTGTTGCCTTGTTCTCTCTTTCTTGCAGCCTCTCGTGTTGGATGTGTTCCGGGACACGCTCAACAACGTCGTGAATGCCCGCTTTGCCAACTCATCGCAGTCGTCGTCGTCGTCGTCATCTCGTCGTCTTCGGGCTCCTCGGCCGAGCACATTCCGTCCTCGCCCGACCCCTGCTCGCCGGCGGCCCTCCCCATGTCGGCCTCCGCGCCTTCCGCTCTCCCCGTCCCCCAGGCATTCAAGGAGAGGAATCGCTCCCTATGATGAGGAAGCGGGAGCGATTGACCGGTCGAGCGAGACACTCACCCTTGATCATCACCCACTACCCCCTACTCACTCACCACCTACCTCATATTGTTACATAGCATCACCACCTTCAACTGTATCTACCACACCTCGCATAAAAAACCAAACTATTTATTTCTCACCATTTCTTTTGCTTTTCTTTGTGCCAACAACGCATGCGTCGACGCATTTATTGTTGTTCATACTCAAGCAAGGAGAAGAGCCACGTCTGCATAGAAAGAACAACGAGTGCCAGGCACGCAACGATGGCGGCAACGCCTGATACCGCCCTTCTTCGTATTGGAGACCTCAAAGTTGATGGTTTGGATAGCCTCCCTTTGGATTGTAGTTTCTTTCCATTGCGACCATAGTTCATTACACCAAACGAAGATGCCATCAGTTATACATGTACAGAATTTTATATAAATATTTATTTTTTGATACCAGCTGCTCTCATTTGATTAATCAAATGGGGCTTCGTGTACTCGGCGTCTGTTGCTTTGCACCGTCGCAGTCGTGGAGGTGAAGGGCTTCGAGTACCGCACGTTCACGGATGGTTGCGTGAGCTCTGCCAGCAGCGGCCAAGTATCCACCAGTACGCCATGACCGCCCTTGAGCGCCAGAGGGGAGGACTCGTCTGAGGCCACAAAACACAAACACGCGGCCACTGCGGTGCTGTGGTGGGTACAGGCGGTGCGTCGGGATCGAGCCTGCAATCCTCCTCGCCGCTCGGGCTCTTTTGCTCCGTGCTCTTCGAAGGCGAAGAGCAGCGGACGCCGGCCACGCTCGACTCCACATGGAACTGCCCGCTTGAATTGTACTACCTCTTCCCTCTTCCCTCTTCTTTTTCTTGAGTCTGGCGTGGGCTGACCACGTGACGATCGCGCCCGTTCCACTAGTGGAGTGGACGGTACGGAGCAAGACGAGGGCCTCGTCGTGGTCGTGAAGGAGCGAAAGGAGACGGGCAAGAAGGGCGTCTTGCGAGAGGACGAACTCGGTCGGGTGGTCGTGCCCCTGGCCGACCTCGAGCTCATGCAAGCGCGCGACCATTGGTACCACCTGCTCTTCTCTCTACCTCTCTCCGGCGTTCAGCTCACCACCCGTCCCCCCCTTTCTCGCTCGTCGTGCGCTGCTTCCAGGTATCCGCTGGTGACCAAAACAAAGGGAACCACCGCTGCGATCCGGCTCGTGATCACCTACACCTTCTCTCGCGTACCTCCCCCCCCTCTGTGCAGCGCCGTGCGGTGATGCTTGGCTGATGGCTTCTTGTTTTCTGCTCTGTCGCAGGTGGACGATCTGATCAATATTTTCTCCGAGCCGGTGCGGGAGAGCGCCAAGCCGCAGAAGCTGAGCCTCAGCATGCTCCAGTACAATATTATGCGCGTGATCATCGCCCTGTTCCCGCTGTTCCGGATCATCAAGCAGCTCATCGATCTGTTCAAATGGGAGCGCCCCGCGGCGTCCATGCTGGCCCTCCTCGTACGGCCTCAATCCACCACCCATCACTTTGTTTGTTTGTTAGTTTGTTGTTTGTTTGTTTGTTTGTTTGTTTGTTTGTTTGTTTGTTTGTTTGTTTGTTTGTTTGTTTGTTGTTTTTTTTTTTGCAACGACAAACAAGTTCGCCTCATCTACTCTCTCTCTCTCTCTCTCTCTCTTCTAACACTCTCGTCACACGTCACACGTTGGCCTTGTCTGCGCCTACGCGCTCCAGTTGTTCGTGTTCTGTTGCCTGTTCGACTTCGTTGCGTCGCTCACGTTCGCGCTGGGCTCGGCGCATTTCATCCACCAATATGTGCAGCACTACCGCCAGCGACGGTACGCACGTGTTCTCACACACGCTTGCCCCCCTCCCTCTAGGGACTGAGCCTGTCCGCGGTGGTGTGTTTTCCTTTCCTTTTTATATAAATTAGGTTGGAGCAGGACGTGGAGGCGGACGACGAGCTCTCGAAGGACGCGTGGAAGGACTGGAAGGCCGAAAAGCAGAAAAAGGCGACCAAGGAGAAGGGCAAGGAGAAGGAGAGGAACAAGGTCAAGGAGAAGAAGGCCGGCATCTTCACCAAGATGCGGAGGGTGCAACTCATCTCGGGCAAGATCGCCGATAGGATCGAACCCATTCGAGCGTACGCTTCTCCTTTCCATATTATTGTTATTGTTAATCATATTTTTTTTCCATTATTACGTTTATTCATTTATTTTATAGCCACGGCCCAGCCTTGCTGAGCTGATGTGATCTGACGATGTGCTCCGTTGGTATGGTGTGACCGACAGTCTGTGGGATTGGAAGGACCCGAAGAAGTCCAAGGCGGTCATGTACATTCTCATCTTCGCCACCATTCTGTTCCTCTTCGTCTCCTTTTGGCTGTGCTTCCGCTATGCGCTCCTCTGCCTCGGTACGCACTCGCAGAACACTCGATCTCCTGCTTTGCCTGTAATTAATTGTTCAAGTCACCAATCAACTAACCAACACTTTGTGCGTAAATGTTGCTCAGGCGTCTATATGTTCACGCTCAACCCGCTCTACAACAAATTCCCGCGCTTCAAGCGACGTTACCATGTCTCGATCCTTATCAAGAGGCTCAAGAACCAGATCATACCGGTACGAGCCCCATCCCGTTCTCCTCGCTGCGCGCCTCGCTTTCGTATGCTGCGGCCTACAGTCACTCAGTCGCACCACAGCACACCGTGGCCTTTATCTTGGTCAAGCTTCGCCTCCGCAATGCCCTGTCCGCCAAGAACAAGGTACTGCATCATAGATACATCTATGCTCAGCCTGTCCCTGATGTAAGCACTCACCCTCACCACCTGTGTGGTCTTGGTCGTCGACGTGCAGCACTTGAGGTTGGCCGAGCTGAGCAAGGGTTGCGTGCAAGCGGGCTACCTGGTTAAACTGTCGTCGGTGGGCAACATCTGGAAGCGGCGCTACTTCGTCCTCAAGGACACCCAGTTGCTCTACTTCAACTCTTCTTCCGTACGTCGTCCCCACGCAACCACATCAACGCGATCGTTACACCTCAATCCCAGTCGCCTGCCCGTTGTTCTCTTCTTCAACAATTCTAACAATTCCCGCTCTGCAGCCGCAAGAGAAACTGGTGGCGTGGATCGACCTGCGTCCGTGCGGCATCATCAACCTGGAGAACAACCTGATGAAGAACCGGCCCTACTCGTTCGACCTGTTCGACACGGCGATCCCGCGGCATTACCTGCTCGCCGCCAACGACGAGAAAGAGAAGGAGGAGTGGGTGGCCAGCTTCAGCATGGTCCTCAACCACCAGCCCCTGCTCGAGGGCGCCTCCACGCTCGTGACCCAGCCCAGCGGCGCCTCGTCGACCACAACCGCCGCGCCGCCGTCCGACGTCCCCAAGAACCTCGACTTCCTGCTCGCCGGCGCATCGGCCTCAGCCTCATCAACTGCCGCGGCCAAGCGTCAGACCATGCTGCTCTCGGCCGGCGCCGACCTGACCAACCCATCGGCGGTGGCGACGGGTCGTCCGCGTTCGAGGTCTGACCTGGCGGCTCCCTCCATGGCCAAGGACAGCGATGCCGATGCCGAGCAGGCTAGCAAGCAGGTGCGTGGGGCGATCGCGCAGGTTGGGGTAGTGGTGGTTAGTGGGTTGGTGGTGTGTACTGACCGCAGTCCTGTCCTACCGTAGAGCAAGGTCACACTGGGTGGACTCACCGACGCGGCACGAGCGGGCTGGATCCAGAAGCGAGGCAAGAACCGCAAGGCGTGGAAGACGCGCTATTTCGTGCTCAGCGGGATAACTCTCTACTACTTCAAGAAAGCCAACGTACGCTGCACGCTCTTGCCCTTCTTGCTGCTGCTGCTGCTGCGGTAGATGAAGAGCCGGTATCTAACGGTGGTGGCTATGTTTGTTTGGCCCGAACTTAAATCTTCACAGATGGACTCGGTGCCCGTGGGGTCGATCCAGCTCGACGGCGCCAAGATCTTCTCCATCCAAGGCCCGAAGAAGGGCCACCAGTTCTGTCTGGGCCTCTACGCCCGCACGCGGTACGCACGCCACCGGGACAAGTCACCTGTCTCTACGCTCACTCCCCATTCGCACATGGCATGACCCACACGACCAACGTCCCAACGTCACGCACGCTCGCCGCGGCTGTCATATCCAGTTATTATCTGCTGTCGGCTCGTGACGAGCCAGACCGCGTGGCTTGGCTGGCCGCCATCAAGACCGTATCCGGCGCGCCCATCACCTCAGTGGTACGTTCCCACGTTCACCACTGAGTTCCCCCCTCCCGGCGCACAAGCACTTGCCAGTACTCACCCACCCAGTGCCTCTGCTGTAGGACTTGAACGACGACTCCGACCCGGACTCGGACGAGGCCCAGCCCGCCGCGCCCGCCAACTGGGTCTCGGGCCAGGTGCAAGAGAGAAGAACACGTTTCCCCTCCGTGTCGGGCTCGAACATCCCTGTCACCACGGCCGGTTCGTACCTTGCGCCCCTCCCCCCCTCGACAGGGTTGCTCCTCTCGCTTTCCGGCGGCGACAGAGCGGCTGAGAATCCACGCCCCTCCGTTTCTTCGCAGACAAGCGGAGGACCCAGCGAACGCAGTCCATGCGTCCGCGTAACTCCCTCCCCGTTTCCAAGAGGGCCACGGTCGCCTTCGATCAGGGCGTCACGTTCCACGACGAGAAGGTACGCGTCTCTGCTCGCCTCGGCCTCACGTGTCTCACGTGTCTCACGCTGTTCGGGGGGGACGAAGATTCTGGTGGCGGACCTGCGTGAGAATGCGAAGGAGGGCTACCTCCTGCGACAGGAGGGCAAGATGCGCAAGACGTGGCGCTCCCGCTTCGTGATCCTGGCCGGCGATGTCCTCTACATCTTCGGCTCCTCTCAGGTACAGGCTACCGCCTGCTTCACCCGTCGCATTCATTCCTAACATGGCGGTGCAGGCTGAGGAGAAGGTGGTGGACTCTATTCAGCTGAGCAACTGCAGCATCTACGCGGTCACCGGGGCGATCAAGGGCCGCGAGCACTGCATCGACATCTACCGGTCGCAGCCCTCCAAGCACTATCTCTTCGGTGCCGACGACGAGAAGGACCGGCACGCGTGGATCAGTGCCATCAAGCACGCGCGGGGCGACAAGGTGCTGGGCGAGACGCCCGAGCAGGAACTGGTCCGCAGAGAGCGCGAGACGGCGTCGAAGCTCACGGCCACGCTCAACTGGATGCACCAGCTCATCAGGGAGGACCAGGTGCAGGACGTGCTGAAGCTGCTGCAGGACGCCGACAAGGAGACGCCGGGCGTCGAGCGCGAAGACGACATCACCAGCCGCGACCTCGTACGGTCCCGCGAGCCGCAGGCGGGCCACACCCTGCTGCACGTCGCCGCCGCGCACGGCCAGCTGCGGCTGGTCAAGGAGCTGGTAGAGGTCTACCGGGCCGACATCAACAAGCCCGACAAGCAGAGCTGGAGCCCGCTCCACACCGCGGCCCACCACTCGCAGATCGACGTGTTCGAGTACCTCGTCGACCGCGGCGCCTCGCTCTACACCACCACGGCCAACGGGTCGTCGCCCCTGCACTACCTCGTCCGGTTCACCCGCTCCTCGCCGCGCGGCCGGGCCACGCACGGTAATTATAATACTATGATGTTGTATTTTTCTGTAGCATTAGTGTTGTTATTACTGACTCGGCTCCTTTCTGTGTATACGCAGCGGAGGCCCAGGACGTCGAGGACCGGCTGCTGGAGGTGGTGCAGAAGACGATCGACCTGGGTGCCGACATCAATGCCACCAATCGTGGCGGCGATACTCCCCTCCATCTCGCAGCGTACGCGGCTCTGCGCACTGTTTCTTCTTCTTCAGCTGCCGCCGCTGACTCTCTCGCTCTCTCTCGCTCGTCCGCACAGTGCGCGACCCTACTTCCGATTGATCAAGCTCCTATTGGAGAACAAGGCCAACGTTTCCCTGCGCAACCAGTAACCTCATCTCCGTCAACGACTTGTGGGTTCGTGGTGCATGGTGCTCATCCGGTTATACTTATCTGCGGTGTGTGGTGGGCAGGCGCGGGGAATCGCCGGTGGACCTGGCGGTCAAGGAGGGCCACGAGGAGATCGTCGCCCTCATGCGCGCCTACGAGCTCGTCGCCAACGACCCCACATTTGCCCGTGAACTCAACTCGCCGCCGGTACCGCTCACCTCCCCTGGCCGCTCGCGCCGACGAGTCTCGGCCCACTAGTCCTCCTTCTTACACCTTCTCTTCTCTGCATTTGCTACGCAGCCATCGCACCCGGCGCGATCGCAGCAGCGGGCGATGAGCCTCCGGGAGGAGATGCAGCGCGACACGGTGAGCGCGGCGCTCCAAACGACGAGCGTCGTGGAGGGAGGCGCTGACCAGGAGGCTGAGCCACCGAGCGGCGGCGACGCCGAGTCGTTGGTCCCGGAGAAGGAGATCACGGGCGAGAGCGACGACGACGACTCGTCGGACCAGGATACCGACGACCTCGGCACTCAGGAGTCCGCGTCTGAGCCGGTCACACCTCGAGGACCAGACCAACCGGCGACAGAGGCGCGGCCGGAGGACACGTCGCACCTCGACGGCGAGGCCCAAGGCCCGCGGCTGGAAGGGGTCGAGGCTGAGTCAGCGGGCGTCGAGGAGAAGCAGAGCTCAGATGGTGAGCCAGCGGCGGATGCGCCCGCCGCCGGTGAGGTGGCGCCGACGGCGAGCTCGGCCGGACAGCGGGAACGGTCGGGCGGCTCGTTCCTGGTGAAGAGTGCACGGCCCAACCCGACGGGTCGACCGTCGCTGATGATCGGCGGCCGAGCCAACAGCGCCCTCGACGTTCGGTTGAAGCTGCAGAGCGGAAGCGACGAAGCTGTTGACAGCGGCGGCGGTGGCACGACTTTGGCTTCAGCGCCATCAGAGTCAAAGCCAACGCAGCGCGCGAAGGCCATGAGCAAGCCGCTGCCTCCGCCGCCGCAGGCCGAGGAGGGCGGTGGCGACGGGCCGTTCACGAGGTCCAAGCCCCTCCCGGCGCCACCCTCTCAGTCCTCCGAGTCTCTCGGCGTGCCGTCTTCCGCGCCTCAGCTGCGACGAGTCACCGATGACGAGGCCGCGGCCCTGAGCCAGCAGCAGATCACGCTGGGCGAGTTGAGCGCCAACAAGTCGAACCTGTTCACGGGCTCGCTCAAGTCGCTGAGCAGCGTACGCAAGGTGTGGAAGCGCTACCACGCCGTGCTCGCCGACTCAAGCCTCTACCTCTACGATTCCAACGCCGGGTCGGAGCGAGTGAGCAAGTTGATGGACGTGCGGAAATGCCAGGTGCTGGAGACGCCAGAGACGAAGAAAGAGCGGTGGTGCTTCGACGTCTGCAACCACGAGTCCAAGGAGCACTGGCTCTTGGCGACCGAGACCGAGGCTGAGAAGAACCAGGTCAGTCCACTTCCATCCCTACCTGGCTATCTCGTTGTGTTGCTTTCCTTCTTCTTGGAAAGCCTGTGTACTCATCACCACCTCGCTCTTGGTGTCCTCGCGGTGATTACGGGCACAGTGGGTGGAAGCTCTGCGAAGAGTTCAAGGAGGCTCAGGAGCTCCATCACCTTCATCGACCCCAAAGTAGTCACATTTGTGGAATTTCTCCATTTACGCGGTGTGCGAACTGGTTGTGAGATAAATATTTTAAATATGCCATCTTTATTTCTTTGAGCTCACCCGAGATGGCGCCACGTGGCGGGAAAGTGTTTCGTTTTTCTTCAACTTCTCCGCCAAAGATGCCACTCAACTACAAGCACGCGATGGAGATCTGCAGAGAGCCCCGAGTGGACGTTCATAATCTACAAACCCACCGGCAAGAAGGAGAATAGATATACTCTCACCGCCATCACTTTCACTACGACTCATCTATTCACCTCAGCACCGCATTCGGAACATTCTACATCGAACAAATGCAAACACTCCCGAGCGACAGCAGCATTGTTGACGTCGCCTCTCCAGAGCTCTGCGAAAGCAAAGGCAAGGAGAAGGAGGTAGCGGTCGAAGGCCCTACCACGACCTCGGGCACGACAGATCTTCATGGCAGCCGGTGCGGGCACAAGCACTTGCTCCACAGCCGGCAGAGCACACTTTCGATGAGCAGCAGCCAGGGCAAGCATAGAAAGCCGAAAGGCAAGCAAGCCAAGAAGGCAGCGAAGAAGGAACACAAAACGGCCAAGCTCGAGCTCAAGATCGACAAGCTAAAGGGCCTGCTGCATCAACGCCAGATGACCGTCATCGCTTTCGTCAATTCACGATCGGGTGCGCAACTGGGCGAGATGGTCATGCCGCACCTGGCCGCCATCTTGGGCGAGGACCACGTCTTCGACATAATCTCAGACGGCATCAAGCCAGGGTACTGCAGCTTCTCCACACCACGGTTCTCCGTTATTGATGAATCTCACGTTCTTTA
>NW_004457283.1:183-2291 GCF_000313135.1 Acanthamoeba castellanii str. Neff | reverse complement strand
GCTCCGCTCTGGCGCCCCTCATGGTGTGTCGCGTGCGAGTGTTGTGCGTGCACAGGGCTGACGAGCATGGTATGACCGTGACTACAGGTGGGCACTATTCCGCTGGGGACGGGCAACGACTTGGCGCGACAGTTCGGTTGGGTGGCTCCGTCTATCCCAATCGCAAGAAGGTGCTCAAGCTCGTCTACAAGTTCGCCACCTCGGCCTGCCTCACTCCGCTCGACATGTATGTCACCGCTTCTCTCCCTCTTCTTCTATACCACATCCACCTCTCGCTCGCCAGCTGGCCGAAGGTGGTGTTGATGATGGTGAGGTGTGTGCCCGCTAATCCTCTCTATCGCTGACGCGGATGCGTACGTAAGTTGGATGGTGAAGATCACGCCCAAGGACCCGGAGACACTGGAGCCCTTGGAGAACGAATCCACGTCGCAGATCATGTTCAATTACTTCAACGCCGGGTTCGAGGCCGGCGTATCGTACCGCTTCGACCGCTTCAGGAAGAGACACCAAAAGCTCTTCAAGGCCCGCAAGGTGAACCAGATTGGGTACGTCCCTTTGTATCGAGTCTAGTCGCGCCGTCTTGGCCCAGTCGCTGATATGCTTGTGCGCCGTTCGCAGTTATGGCCTCAGTGCCCTGTCCTCGACCATGCGTGGAGGCAACCAGTCACTCAACAACCTGGGTGGAGATGTACGTCAACGGCAGCAAGCTCGAAACGCCCGAAGACCTCAAGACGCTCGTGGTGCTCAACTTCAAGAACTATCAAGCGGGTCTCGATATCTGGGGCAAGCCGAAGAGGGCCGGCGTCTCGGCGGAGCCCGTTTTTTGACGACCAGATCGCTGAGGTGGTGGGCCTCGGCGGCGTCCGACACGAGCTCAAGGTCCGATCGCACATCCGCAAGGGCTACCATCTGGCCCAGGGGTCGAGCATCAAGATCAACGTCTTCACCGACATCCCCATCAACTACGACGGCGAGCCCTTCATCCAGCGCGGCCCCTGTGAGGTACCCTCTCTCTCTCTCTCTCTCTCTCACACACACACACACACACAACGCACACGCACACGCAGTCTTTTCGTGAGCTCACGTGATTCCTTTGGTTGTTTGTCAGATTCACTTGGAGCCGTGGTGCCTGGCCTACATCCTCACCAACCCCAAGGTGGACCTCGATGTCAACATCTCCTCGGCGAGCGTGCCCACCCGCACGCCCGGCGCCCACCGCGAGTCGAGCGCCTCCGCTGCCGAGGAGGTCTACAGATAAACACGTGGTACCACCCAAGTGTAAATAGAAGGAAGATAGCGATGTAAATACAGGAAGACCTCCTCTTCCATTACTAGTCGCCCAGGCTGTTTGTTGGCTTCTTGCTGCTCTTCCGCAGGCTTGTCTCCTTGCTCTTCTCCTTCTTGGCCTTCTCCTTCTCCTCCTTCCTCTTCTGCTTGGCCTTCTCCTTCTCCTTGCTGCTCGACAGGGCCGCCTTGTGCTCCTTCTTCGCCTTCTTCTCCTTTTCCTTCTTCTTTTCCTTCTTCTTCTCCTTGCTGCTCGACAGGGCCGCCACCTCCCTGCTACCGGATGGGGAGGAGGTGGCGGACGGCGGTTTCGCGGGATGGACTGACGAGCGAGGGGAGAGGACGGGCAGCAGGTCGACGGGCGCGGGGGTGAGCACGTCGTAGACGTTGTCCCGCTCGCCCTCCCGGAACTCGACCAGCAGCTGGCGGTACTTGGACCCCGTCAGCGGCGCGAGGAGGCCCAGGGTGGCCTGGTAGGTCTTGACCAGCTTCTTCAGCGTGGGGAACACCTGGTCCTCCTTCAGCCAGTAGCCCCGCCCGGGCGAATGACTGCACACGACACACACGACCAACGACACACACGACACACACGACCAACGACACGACACGCAAACCTGTGAGCACCGACCCACAGGAAGATGGGGCGACGGGGTGGACCTGATGCGGAAGCTCTGGATGTTGTCTTTGGAGGCGAGAGTGGTGATGGTGAAGAAGCCCGGTTGCAGGCCGCTGAAGCGGATGACGTGCGAACCGACGGCCTTGCCCGCCAGCAAGATGCCCATCTGCTCCGACGACGCGTCGCCATAGAAGCCCCTGAAAGCGAA
>NW_004457283.1:0-163 GCF_000313135.1 Acanthamoeba castellanii str. Neff | reverse complement strand
TCTTGAGGTCCTGTTTTTGACACCGGTGACGTCAGCAGTAGCCCACACACGCGCAGATCCGTCCAGAGATCTCCCTGCGCCAGGCATACGTACCAAGTGCCTGCAGGCCAGCAGAGCCACGCACGCTGTGAGAAGACAACAACAACACTGATGAGAGTGGAGG
>NW_004457284.1:7361-12925 GCF_000313135.1 Acanthamoeba castellanii str. Neff | reverse complement strand
CGGGTGGTGGTGGTATGACAGGAACGCGTTGGTGGTAGGCAAGGGCCGCGAGTTCCTGGCGGCGCTGCTCATCGTCGACGTGGCCCTCATGAAACGCGCTGCCAAGAAGCGCAACTGTCTCCCCAAGAAGTACCCACTCCTCGTGTCGACGTGTGGAGTGTGTTGCGTGTGGAGTGTGTCGTGTGTCATGGCTGACCCCCCCCCGCATTGCAGATTGCTCGGCAGCACGGATTTCCAGGCGCAGCTCAAGGCCATCGCGGAAACCGAGGCCATGACGGCGACGGGTCTCAAGAAGTGGTCCATCGTACCCCGGTCCCTGACCATCAAGCGCAAGTGCGTCATGCGCGTATCGTGTCGTGTTGCGTGTCGTGGCGGCGCACACAGTCGGAAGAGGAGTCTCACGCACCAACGTCGTGTGTGTGTGTGTGTGTGTGTGTGTGTGTGTGTGTGTGTGTGTGTGTGTGTGTCGTGTGTGTGTGTGTGTGTGTGTGTGTAGTGAGCTCACGCCGACGATGTCGCTGCGGCGCGAGGCCGTGGTCGCCCACTTCGAAAGGGAAATCGAGGCACGCGCCCACCTCCCAACACCGTCGCACACATCGCGGCGCACACTGTGCTCATCATGTTTATCAACCTCTCCGCTCCCTTCTCCCGCCCCCTCCGCCTCTTTTCCCGCCTCCCCTCCACCACACCATGACTCGCGCGTCGCAGGCGTTCTACGAGAACGGGCAGGCGAGAGAGGACCAGGGGCGGGACGAGGACGACTCCGAGGCGGCCGGACGCAAGAACGGGAAGCTCACCGACGGCACCTTCTACAAGAAGCTCCCCGACGGCTCCTACGAGAAGACCAACCTCAAGCAGGCCACCGTCGAAGGTGCCTTCCCCCCTCTCCTCCCCAACAATCCCCTCCGAACCTCGATGACACGCGCTGACTTGCTTTCGGGCGAACCAGACATGGAGAGGCAACTCATGCAGGCCATGAAGGAGATCCGAGAGCTCGCCAAGAAGATCAAGGTACGCCACCACTACTACTCCTGTCGCGGTGGTGAGCGGTGGTGGTCGTGGTGGTGGTCGTGGTGGTGGTCATAGTCGCTGCCCACGCCGGCCTTTCGCAGTACTGACCGTTGTGTGTGTCGTGGTGAAATTGGAATGAGCGCAGACGCTGCAGGAGCAGAACGCGGAGGACGAGAACGCGATCAAAGCCAAGGAGGCCGTCGCCAAGAAGCTCGACCTCGAACTCGACGCCCTCGCCGGCGTGCCCACCACCACCTCCACCTCAGCCCACCACCACCACCACCGCACCACCACTGCCTCGTCGTCGTCGCCCGCCGCTGCCTCGTCGTCCGCTTCGTCGTCGCCGGTGGTGGCCACGCGAGCCGTTGCGAGTGGCGGCGAAGAAAAGGCCGGCGAAGTTGTGGCGGCGGTGACGTCAGCAGCGGATGACGTGGCGCCGGCCGCGACGAAGAAGAGCGGCCGGAGCCGCTACGAGCGCCGGTCGTCGCCCCACTACAACGCCGCCAAGAGCAACAGAGAGAAGGAGAAGGTGGAGAAGGTGGAGAAGGACCACAAGGAGAAGGGCGAAGGCGGCGGCGGCGGCGGCGGTGGTAGTGGCATCAAGGTGGAAAAGGACCACAAGGAGAAGGAAGACAAAAAGAAGGCAGTCGTGGAGGAGAAGGTGGAGGAGGAGAGCGGTAAGATCGCGGGCTTACTGAAGCCGGGGAAGAAGCGGGAGAGGAGCGTGAGGCAGAAGCGGCTGTCCGAGCGCGCGGACCACGTCGCGGCCACCAACAAGGGCGGCAACAGCGACTGACGTGGGGTGGGTCCCCTCGCTTGGCGTTTATTTATTGATTTACAAATTCAATTTTAAAATTGAAAAAAATAAAAACAAAACAAAACAAAACAAAACGAAAAAGAAGTCGCAAGAGAGAGATTTCCCAACTTCTTTTCTTTTGAAAAAAAATTGGGAAGAGATCGAATCGGACGGACGACTGGAGTGCAGCGGCAACCTACTCGAAAGGGAGATTGCGTAGATGGCGGCGTGGGGTCTCTCGTGGCTAGAGACGGCCACCCAGAAAATCAGGGAGGTAGAACACTCCATCAATGCCGCCGTGGGCCAGGACGACGATGAGAGCACCAGCAGCGCGCCTCCCATCCGCGGTACTGCGTCGAAACAAAAATCAATCTTTTGAATCATTACAGATGGCAATCGCACTCACGCACGCTGACCAGGGCGCGGGGCGGCAGCATCCCCAGAGCGACACCACCACACGACCGCGAGTGCGCCGACCACCCCCACCCCGGCCAAGCCAGCAGCTGGTGAGGTGGTGGCGGGCGTGCGTCGTCCGCCGCTGCTGACCCCCCAGCCCGCCAAACCCGCCGGGTGGAGCGACGCCCGGGTACGACGCGCACGACCGCACACACCGGTGCACGCGCGATGCCTTACTGAACTCGTGTCGTGTCGTGTGTGCGGTTGTGATGTGTGTCGTGTGTGTTGTGTCATGTGTGTAGAGCAAGAAGATGAAGGAAGCGGAGCCGTCGCTGGAGGATCTGCTGAACTCGGACGCCCTGCTGCCGGTCACGACGTCGCCCACTCGGGCGGCCGCCAAGACAAGGCCGGCGGCGGCTGCCTCCGCCAAGCGGCCGACGTCGATCACCACCACCGCCGCCGCCACCAACGGCGGCCCGCCGCGTTCGCCCACCGCAACCGTGCGCAGGTCGTTGCAGGCTGCAGCGGCGGCTCCGCCCACGCAGAAGCGCAGCAGTGACTCGGGACCCGCGGCCAATGCGACCGTGCCACCACCGCCCGCCGCCGCCTCTTCCGATTCGTCCGTCGACTCAGCCGCCACCAATGGCCGAGCGCCGCCGTCGCCGCAGGAGGAAGCGCCGGCCGAGGCAGCGATCGCTGACCACCGCGCGGAGGCGAGTGACCGACGAGCAGCAGCAGAAGAAAAAGCAGTCAAGGAGGAAGAGGAGGAGACGAGGGACGAGGCCGAGCCAAGCTCGCCGGTCGGTCCAGTCGCGGAGGAGGCGACGCAGGCGATCACCACCGCCGCCAACGGAGCAGAAGAGAGCGAGGCCGGCAGCGGAAGCAGTGACGACGATGACGGCGGTGGCGCCGACCACCGGAGCGCTGGGGTCGACGGTGTCGGCGTCGGCCTCGATCAGGCGAAGGAGGCCCCGGATGCAGGCTACGGCGAACAGTCCACCGACACCGCCGACGCCGACGCCGCCGCGGACAACGTGCCAACGACAGAGGCCGCGACCCACGTCGACGGTGGTGCCGAAGTCGAGCAAGACGTGCGGGCCGACAGCGCGGACGACGTCGCACCACCACCGCCAGCAGCTGCGGAGCCGACCGAGACCGCCGCCGACGACGACTCTGTCAGAGACGTTGTGGCGGCGGCTGCAGCTGCTACCGGCGACGACGGCGACGAGCAACAACCGCCGCCGCCGGCAGCAGAAGCGTCTGGTGGTGGGTCCGAAGCCGACGCCGACGCCAGCGAGCTGCCGGAGCCCGGAGTGTCGGCCGATGATGAAACGGCGGCGGCCGCAGGTGGCGCAGTGGTGACGGAACAAGCCAAGGCGGCGGCAGACGACGGGCAGGCGGAGCGGGACCAGGAGCGAGCGGAACTGCGGAGCCGCGTGGGCACGCTGACGCGGGTGCTGGCCGACCGCGAGCGGCAGGTGGAGAGCCTGGCGCGGGAGCACGCCCACCTGCAGGACGCGTGCGCGGTGGCGGCCCGGGAGAAGGAGGAAGCGCAGCGGTGGCGGCGAGAGGCCGAGGCCAAGATGGCGCACATGCGCGACGAGTTCGCCCAGCGCGTGGCCGCTCTCGAGCGCACCACCGCCAACCTCACCAGGGAGCGCGACACCCTGTACGCACACACACGACACACACGACACGCGCGCGACACGGTTTGACGTGAACTTGTCAACAGGTACCAGAAGCTGCGCAAGCGGGAGGACAAGGACAAGGAGGACAGTGAGAAGGACGAGATCATGAGCCAGCTGCGGGAAGAGGGTACGCATCGTGGCCATGCGTGCGCCCCGTTCTCCTTCCATTCTAACTCTGTGTCGTGTGCGTGCGTGCGTGCGTGTGGCGCGTGTGGCGTGTGTCGTGTTGTGCGTAGGTGAAAAGCTGTCGCAGAAGCAGCTCAAGTTGGAGAGCACGATCAAGCAACTGCGCACCAAAGAGAAGGAATCAGACTCCACCATCGCCTCCCTCAAGGAGCTGCTTGCCGACGCTGAGGCCCGCGTACGCTCCCCCCCAATACGACACACACGACGACACACGCCGCCTCGCGCTCACTTCTCCGCCTGACTCGCCGCCCACAGGTCGAGCTCGCGCAGTCCAAGACCCGCGACAACGATTCGCTGCTGGCCAAGTACAACGACATGGTGGCGGGGCTGAAAGAGGCGGCCGAGCTCGCCGGTCGCCACGCCGAGGACAAGGACCGCATCGTCGCCGCCGCCCAACAACGCGTCTCTGAACTCGAGGCACCGCTCCTCCCTCCACTGCCGCTTTTCGTTCTTTGTTTCGTTTTTCGTTTTCCTTAATTTGTTTTGTAACTGCTGCGTGCAGGCCGAAAAGGAGAAGGCGCACCGACAGGCGGCCGAGGCGCGCAAGCAGCTGCAGGCGGCCGAGGAGCGCCGAGAGGCCGAGCTCGACAAGGCGCGGGCGGAGGCCAAGGACGCCCTCCACGACCACCTCCGACGCGCCGACGAGCGCGAAGCGGCCCTCGCCCTCACCGTGCAGCAGCTGCGCGCCTCCCTCGCCAACGTGGGCGAACAATCTGCGGTACTACATTTCCTTTTCCTTTTCTTGGTCGTTTTAATTAACTTTACATAAAATGCAAATAGAAAATGTTAATATATTCTATTTCTCAAACGCAGGGCCGGGAGGATTTGCTGCGACAAGAGCTACAGTCGCTGCAGGGCCGACTGGCGGCGGCCGAGGCGCGCGCGGCCGAGGTGTCGACGACTATCGCCGAGGCCACCACGCCGCTCGTGCGGCAGATCGAGGCGCTGCACCAGGCCCACTCGCACGCGCTCCAGGAGCAGCACCGCATCGAACGCGCGCTCACCGATCGCATCAAGGAGGAGGAGGAGCGCGCCGAGGAGGCCCACAGTGAACTCCAACGCGCGCACGACGCCATGGCCAAAATGGTACGACACCCGTGTCTACCGCCCGATCGCACTCCTCGAGTGTTGGGCTTCGTTTTTTTTGCTGACACGACCCACGACGCGACACACCCCATAGCGGACGCGAATGCGAGAGCTCGAGGCGGAGAACGAGGAGCTGGGCGCGCGGGCGAGGGCGCTGGCCAAGCGGGCCGACGACGAGCAGCGGCAGGCGACCGAGGCCCGCGAGGAGTGCGAGCGGGCGCGCCAGGCTGCGCAGCGCGCACGTCAGGAGGCCGACGAGGCCCAGCGCGACTACGAATCGCGGCTCGCTGCCGAGCTGGCCAAGGCCGCCAAGGACCACCAGCAGATGGTCCACCAGATGGCCGCCGCTGCCGCTGTGCCGGGCCGGCCGTCAACAAGGACCACCACCACACGGCCGCGAT
>NW_004457284.1:1600-6234 GCF_000313135.1 Acanthamoeba castellanii str. Neff | reverse complement strand
GTGCAGGGCTCAAGACGGCGTTGGGCAATGACTACTGCGGCGGCGAGCTGGAGTCGAACACGCTGGAGGGCTACAACGCCGCCAACCCGCACAACCCGCTGCGGGTAGTGAGTCGCTACAGCGGCGGAGAGCTCCACGGTACTGTCGACCACCACTTGGAGCCCATCGGTCAGTGGAGCTCACAAATGGTCATAAATCGTGGTCATCAGGTGTTGGGGAAGGTGGCGGCGGCGAATCAGAACAGTGCGAGCACTACATCCACGGCATGCCTCATATGACCCACCCTGGTATGCGCGGCTGCGGCTCGTTTTGTGTTCATGTGTTGACTTTGATTGTGATCACTGTGGATGTTGGTGGTGTTATTGTTTGATGCTGATGGTGTTGGTGATGGTGCGGGTGCGCGGCTGCAGGGGACAACGCGGTGGCAATGTACTACCACTGGTATGCGGACTATTTGCTCGGCTGGTGGGCTGGCTTCGAGGGGCGGGAGCACGAGGACCACGTCGTCATTGTCGACCGCGATGCCATGACCACACGGTCCGCTCTCACGCACCACGCGCCGCGCACCGCGCACCACGCACCACGCACCACGTACCACCAGTCATCGAGCTCAACGTCGCTTTTTCTCTTCTTCTCTTTTTCGGCTCGATCCGCCGCACAGGAACGGTCTGTTCTCGCAGTACGGACTGTTCTCCCGCCACGAGTGCTATCGCTATCGCTCCGAGCTCAAGGAAAACACCTGCTTCACCATGGTCAAGCAGCCTGTGACCACTGGTACGCTGGCCTCGCTTCTCACTATTTTATTTATATTTTTTTTCATTTATGCATAATTATCAATTTAATTACTGCAATGAATGTGGTGGTTCGTCAGCGCGGGACTGGACGGACTTTGCGAGCTGGGCGTTGCAGCGGTTGGAGATCAAGGTCCAGCGACCCACTGAGTCGCACGTGGGCATCATCTCGCGCAGCTTCAAACGATTCCTGCTCAACGAACAGGTTCGTTCTTTTTTCGTCCTTCACCCACCAGTGCACTGCTTGAGCTCATTCAATGCACAATAGCAGCTGACATTTGTTATTCGTTTTCTCTCTCTCTCTCTTTTACTCGAATTCTCGCAGGAATTGCTGCACGCCACGCTCCAGATGAACGTGTCGGCTGAGCTGCTTTTGTTTGACACGCTCCCGTTTTATCAGCAAGTCCAAGCCCTACGCCGGTACGACACGACAAGACACACGACACACGACCAACGACACGACACATGACACACGACACGGACGCATGCGGCTTGAGTGGGGTAAAAACACTCAAACTTCCTTATCGTCATTGTCATCTTCCTCCGCCCCCCAATCCCAATCAGAACTACGGTGCTGGTTGGAATGCACGGATCGGGCTTGACAAACGCGCTGTATCTACAGCGCGGAGCCGTGTTGCTCCAGATCATGCCATTCAAGACAGGTCCGTGTGTGGTATGTCGTGTGTTGTGTGCGGTGGTGCGTGTACGGTGGTGTGTGGCGTGTGGCGTGTGGTGTGTGGTGTGTGGTCCTTCTCTGACCAACAATCGTTATCGATCGATATACCCACCTGCAGGTGGTGGCGCAGCGGCCTACCAGGGCTTCACGCACGGCGCGGGCGCTGTCTACAAGGTCGCCACTCCCTCCCCCCCTCCAAAGGGGGATTACAATTGCCCACACCATTCCTCTGGTGGCGATCTCATTTTGTTCGTCGAACGAACGAAAAACACAGGAGTGGACCAATCCGTGTCAGGAATGCACGGTGATGCACTGGGACATTCTCAATGAGCAGGAAAAGGCCGACAAGGCGGGGATTCTGGGTAACGTCAACTGCCCTCCCCAACATTCATTCATTCATTCATTCATTCATTCATTCATTCATTCATTCATTCATTCATTCTGTGTTTTGTCGTGTGGTACTGGCGTGTGTCGTGTGACGCAGAGCGAGGAGGATGGAGTGCCGGCGGGAGCCTCTACTTCTGGTTTTGGGTCAACCAGGAGACCTACGTTGACCCCAAGAAGTTCCAGGCGCTGATCCGCGATGCCCTGAGCGCCGACTACCTCCACGCTCCCAGGAAGGGCGGTGGTTAGCGCCTATGGCACACGCACTACTTTCTCTATTTCTTTGCGTCTCCTCTTTTGTTCAATACTTTGCCGTCTTTTCCCCAGCCACCGCCGCCACCGCCAGCAGCCACCGCCGCCACCAGCCCATCATTATCCATGGCTGAGGTTGAACGCGGAGGGCAAGACGCTCAGCGATGGTGGTGCGTTGACTGTCGAGGTGTGGCGAGGCCTGGGAGTGACGCCCTACGGCGGTCGCGCGATCGCGCAGGCCGGCTCGCTCTACAGCTGCGCGGCCTATGCACAGACGCTGCTTCTCGGCGGTCGTCAGGTTGTCGTTCAGCTTGAACGCCCTGCCGGACTTCGGTCCTCCTCCAGAAGAAGGGGACGTCAAGACCGCTCAGCTCAAGATCGACAGCGCCGCCGAGGCCCTTCGCCTCCGAAATCGTACGCTGCTCCACCCTCAAGGTACAGCCGCACACGCTCGGCCGCACGACACCTGACCGCACGCACGCACGCACGCCCGCGCTGACTGTAACGCGATTTCAACTTGGCGCAGCTGGCCAAGACGGTGAAGAAGGCGTGGCCACGTCTTGGTCGTCTTCGGGCGGCGATGTGGACGTCGCGCAGGAGCTCATCCCCGCCGCCCAGGCCTGGCCCGCATCATCGCCAAGATCAACAAAAAGAGGTGGGCAAATGGTACGCCTGTGTGCTGTGGGTGCGTCGTCGTTCGCGGGGCGCTCGTGACGTGGACGTGCCCAAAACAGAGCTATTACCTTTTTTATATTTAAAAAGAAAACTGTGTTCAAAGTAGTAGAGTCACTTCTTTTGTCACAAAATCGAAAGAGACATGGTTGGGCGGTCGATAGTCTTCGTCCTCCTGATGGGGGTGGGCATGTTCATCTTGGGCAGCTTCACAGGCGAGAGGCTCCTCTCCTTCCAGTTTACAGACGACAGGAGGTTGGAGGAGGTGGAGGTCTCGAATAAATCAGGGGAGGTGAGCGAGAGTAGTGAGCACAAGGCGACCGCGGTTGTTGAGGGGGAGGAAGAGCTCCTGCGACCTGAAGACATCAGCGCAATCAAGGCCCAGTGGAGCCACTTGACAGCGCAGACCGCCAACGTTCTTGAGGAGATGCTCGCCACGCGCAACAACAAAATCAAACGGTAGGTTAAGCACCCCCCCCCTCTCCCCGCGTCTCAACCATACGGCCGTTGGCTTATCGACTCAGATTTGCCAACGAGACCAAAGTTGCACTACTTGCACTCCATGAGGTGGATTATCGCCTCGGCCCAGGTACTACCCTAGCCACAACCATAACCATAACCATAACCATCCCCTCCTACCCATGCGTCAAAGGGTTGTCTCACGTTCTTGCCTGGAAACAACAGTGCTGCTCAACTTTCGGAAGGTGCTGCCGCCCGACTGGAAGTTTCAGATCTACCACTCGCCCGACAATGCCGAGTGGATCAAGACTGTGTATCTTCTCCCCTTCCACATGTTCAACCAACCCCCCATTGCTTGCGCTGTCGATATATATATCTAAGCTTGCCTCTCGTCAATAATGGTGGTGCAGGGCCGAGGTGCAGCAAGTAAAGGCAACTTTGAATATGATCATGCCTGCGAACCTCTCCTACCACGGCTACAGTGACTTCATCCGGACCAATCTCTTTTGGGAGACCGCCCTAGGTGTGCACGCGAGCGCTCACGCCTGCATGCCACACGCACCCCCCACACGCTCCCCCACACTCTCTCGCACGCTGCTCACACAGTGAAAACGTGGGTTGAACAGGGGACAACATCCTGACCTTCCAGACGGATACTGCGCTGTGTGGCAATTCGCCCTTCAAGATCCATGACTTCATGATCTATGACTACATTGGTGCTCCTTGGGGGCACGCGCTCTCGAGTTGTGGCAACGGTACCACGCAGCGCTTTACTTTTTAATCACACATCTGGTTTTTTTTTCTTCCTCATCTTACACACGGCACACGACACACGACACACGACACACACTACACGCACGACACGCACAGGGGGACTAAGCTTTCGGCACAGACATACGATGTTGTTTATCCTCAAACATACTGCAGTTGGAGGTACGCAGGAGGACGCCTTCTTCTGCAACGCCTTGGCGCATGCCTCCTACGTTGGTATTCTTCGCCCCGTTATGGCTCACTACAACGTTAGCAGGGTAAGTCGAGCCCCCCCGCCTCCCTTCTTTTCTTACGTTGGCTTGTCTTACCCTTCCGCCGCACACAGTGCTTTTCGGCCGAAACCTGGATCTCCGAAGTGCCGATGGGGACTCACGCTCCGGGCAAGTACTTTGGCAACAGTGGCCAGGCCCTGTTTACGTTTTGCCCCGAAGCGCACCTGGCCACGGGGGACAAGAAACACAAGCCCCCTTCCCGTTGATGGTCACCATCGACCTCAGTGGGGCGCGAAGAAGGCCGGAGGAGCTTAGGTAATACAGCCCAACTTGCTTTCCCTCACGAAGCCTTCACTGCAAGCCTTGTTGGTACAGCCGCACTGCATAGTACTATGTGGAGGTGGAGGTGGAGGTGGT
>NW_004457284.1:0-1426 GCF_000313135.1 Acanthamoeba castellanii str. Neff | reverse complement strand
GGCGACCGAGGCCCGCGAGGAGTGCGAGCGGGCGCGCCAGGCTGCGCAGCGCGCACGTCAGGAGGCCGACGAGGCCCAGCGCGACTACGAATCGCGGCTCGCTGCCGAGCTGGCCAAGGCCGCCAAGGACCACCAGCAGATGGTCCACCAGATGGCCGCCGCTGCCGCTGGTGCCGGGCCGGCCGTCAACAAGGACCACCACCACACGGCCGCGATGCCGATCGGGGCCAGCAAGTACCGAAGCGGTGGCGGCGTGGTGGCCAGCGAACACGGCCGACGGCTGGGTGGTGGCTCGGGCGACTTCGCGGTGCGGCACAAGGATGCCGACATCGCCAGCCTCCAGGCTCTGTTGGCGGCCGCCGAGCGGGCCAAACGTACCCACAATCCTTCTCGTGTGTGTTGCGTGTGTTGCGTGCGTCGTGTGTGTGTCGTGTGTGTCGTGTGTGGTGTTTTTGACGTATTGGAGCGGCCCACAGATAATTTGGAGGACGAGCTGGTGGCGCTGACGTCCTCGAACGACGCTCTGGCGCGGCGGGTGGGCGAGCTCGAGTCCATGGAGGAGCGCATGGCCGAGGTGCAGCGGCGCTACGCCACTGCTCTGGAACTCGTCGGCGAGAAGACGGAACAGGTCCGACACAACACAAACAAGTCATGGACATTACGTGTACAACGTTGACTACACTTGTTTTGTGCTGATCCACTCACTTTGCTGTTTGCTGTGGTGAACGACAACACCACTGAAGGTGGAGGAGCTGCGGGCTGATCTGGGTGACATGAAGGAGCTCTACCGCAATCAGATCTCTGACTTGCTGAACAAGATCGACGTCCTCTCCAGAAAGTAACCAACCAACCAAACACATCATCATTTTTGCCACAACAAACATACAATGTGTAGTATGTGGTCACCATCTTGGCGTCATCATTATTTAGGAAAAGATCAACTTCCCTAAAACGCACCACGCCCCTTGAAGAGAAGGTGAAGTTGATAAACAAACTCACGCGAGACCCGCCCATGAGGCGACCAAGAGGCCTCCTCGCCCAGCTGTGGCAGTGGCGCACGGTGGCCACAGTGCTGGGGCTGGTCGTGTGGAGCGGCCTTCTGCTTCAGAACCAACTTCGATTCGCGGCCAACAACAACGCCCACCATGGCAGCGGCGGCGCGGGGGCCTACCCGGGCTCGAGCCTTGCAGTCGACGACGACGACTTCGGCTCGCCCCAGCCGCACCTCACCACCTCCGACACCGCTACGGCTTTGTCCGGAGCTGTTGAGCGAGTTGACGAGGAGGTTGTGGAGGGTAAGGTGGTGGTGCGGCGGGTGGAGCGGGTGGAGGCGAAGGGGGTCTACAAGCCGTTCCGAACGGCGGTGGACCTGCTCGAGGAGGATCCCCACGACGTGCCGCCCCTCGTGCGCGCCTGGCGCCGCGGC
>NW_004457285.1:0-15138 GCF_000313135.1 Acanthamoeba castellanii str. Neff | reverse complement strand
GTTGAGCCTCACCCGCCTTGTCCGGTTGGTCGGATTCGTGCAGACGTGTCACACCAAACCAAGTTTCCATCACGACCGACCAAAGACGGCTGGCCGATCGCACACAAAGCTCGACCTGCTCACCACTTTCCTCATCGCCGACGCCGCCGCGACGAGCAAGCAAACATCACTGCACCACACAAGCAAACAAGCAGGATGACCTCCAGCATCACGATGAACCCGACAACCACCGAGCTGGTCTCTCCCACCTCCTCCGACCACCGCCTCCGCAAGAGCGCCTTCGAGTCGAGGAGGCGCATGGTACTCGCCATCACTCTCGGTACTTCTTCCCCTCCGTGTGTGTGTGTGTGTGTGTGGCGACAATGTGTGCGGTCGGAGGTGTGTGCGGTCAATTGGACCTGACTTGTTGGCGTGTGTAGGGCGAAGGGCGAGGGAGGTGAGTACGCCGAGGTACGTGCGGGAGCAGGAGGAGGCCCTGCAGCACCTCCAGACCGAAGCCGAGATGGCGGAGGAGGAGGCCCGCAAGCTCGAGGAGGAAATCCGACGCATGGAGGAGGACCTCGACGACACGGACGATGATAAGGATGAAGATGATGAAGAAGACGATGACTACAACGAGCTCGACCATGAGGACAGCGACTATGATGAAAGCGAAGACGAGGTTGAAGAGGAGGAAGAGAGCGATGATGATGATGAAGACGATGATGAGGAAGGGCAAGGCGAAGACAGCGAGGAAGTTGAAGTGGTGGTCGAAGAGAAGGAGGAGGAGGAGAAGGTCGACAGGGACATCAGTGCCGAGGTCGCCCCCGAGCAGCAGCAGCAGCAGACCCCAGTTCGGAAGAGGTCCCGCGGCAACAACCTCATCAAGGAGATGCTGGTACCCCGCCACCGCTTCACCCTGATCGTTCTGCAAACATGGAGGGGCAGCTGAGACTAACTCTTTGTTTGACCGACCAACAGAGGAGCAGGCGATCTGGCAAGACCGAGTCGGTCCAGTGCTGAGTTCGCGCCCGATAGACGTCCCCCACTCCTCCCCTCCAGACTCGCACCCCGACGCCGATGGCTACGGGGGAGCGATGCCCAACAACGACTACGGCCACTTGATCAACCACGGTTAACGTTAGAGAACACAACCACAAGACACGGCCGTCATGTAAATAAATAGTTCACCACTGCATGTTGGTTGTATGTGCTGCGCACACGGCATTCTACTATTTTTCCCCTCACACATGACAGCGGACCGCGAGGGCTGGGAGGTGGTGGTTCGCTGGGAGGGCGAGGACTGGCGAGTCGGGGTGTGGCGAGACACGACGGTGGGCCAGCTCAAGGTGCTCCTCGAGGCCCTCCACGAACCTCGGCTCCTGCGGCCCAACGCCCAGCTCCTGGTACTGGTCGACGACGGGTCCACCACCACCCCTCACGCAGAGCTGGAGGACCACGCCCCCCTGCGCCAGTATGGCCTCTTGCTCGAGCCCACCGCCACCACCTCTGCGGTCCCTTTCCTGCGCGCAGCTGCGGAGGAGGACCGCTCGACGCCCTTCGTCCGCCTCTCCGTCCGCGACGATGCGCCGGACTACCCACTCTTCCCCATGCCCTGGCTTTGCGAACTCACCGAACCCCGTACCCCCGTCTTACTTATCAACTCCGATCAATCACACGACACCACCGCACACACTGCGCACTGCACACGTCGTACGCATACGACACGCCCACGGAGCAGCATAGCACTTACATGCGACGCACACTACACCATGGTGCACATGCAGTGTTGCCCGAGAGCAGAACACGGATTGCGCACCAGTTCAAGCAGTTGCTGCAGCTCCAACACACGTCGAGGTTTGGGACCGACCAGTTCGCCCCCAGCGCATCCGGCCTCACCCTGTGTGAGGTCGACACCACCACCTACCGGCGCTTTACCTTCTTCATCAAGCCCCAACCGGGCAGCGTTTACGCGTGTGCGTGTGCGGTCGTGCGTGTGCGGTGTGTGCGGTGGTGCATTTGTGTAGCTGTACCAACCATCTTCGCGTGATGCTCTCCCTCCCATAGGTTCGAAGATTGCTGTGCGCGTCCACCTGGCCCGCCAACATCCCGCCGAGCCTCTCCGACTGCAAGTCCTCACGCCCATCCACCACCCCTTGGTCGCACCCGACGGCCGCGTGGCCCTCTACGACCAGGAAAACAACTGTTCGCACCCATGCCTCGTGCTAGTGACTGAGCTGTTGGCTGTGTAACGAAAGTGTTGCCTTCTTCTTCATCTTCTCAATCAACAGGCTTCCGCACGTTGTCGATGCCGCACGTAGTGGGAGTGTTGCAGATGTTTCGGGAGCAACTGCTGGTCTTGGACTACTCCCACCTACGAGAGGCGTGCAGCGAAGCGCCCGAGCTGCAGAGGGCCATCGACGCGTGGACGGCGGACCCCGCGGGGCAGGCGAGCAAGGCCAGAGCCATCGCGAAACTGTTGGCGCAGCCCGGCCCGGTGGTCATCGACGAAATGATGACCAGCCCCAGCTCGCCCTGGGTGAAGAAACTCATGGGCTTCTTTCCCGAGGTGCGACAAGACGGCGTTTGCCCCAACTGCACTGATCTAACTCGACACACACCGCACACCGCACACACACACGCACACCACACACACACACACACACCGCACACGCACACGCACACAGTGCCAGCGCGAAGTGCGGACGCTGCTGATGATGGCAGCCAGGGACGCGGAGACGGGGGACGCCAAGCACTCGGCGTCCAGGCTGTGCGACCTGCCGCGCGAGCTGATCGTCGCACTCGTGCTCGACCTGATACGGCTCCACGTCGCACAACTGCGCGGCGACGACTGCCAGCGGCTGCGGTCGTCGGTCGTCGTCGCCGCAAGCGGGCTGGGGTACCCGGATCTGCCGCCGGACTGGCAGGACCGGATCCTGCGGGCCTTCCCGGCACGAAGGCTGGCTTACCGCTATCCGGGTCCACTGAAGGACTGGTGATCACGCTTCATTGCACTGCACTCTCTTCACAGCTCTCTTTTTGCGACATTGTTGGCATACCTGAGGGGTGGGTGGGGATGGTGACTACAGCTTCAAGCCGAGGTGGCCAAGGTCCTTGCCGGTGCGCTCGAGTACGGAGACGAGCACCTGCGCCCTCTCGTCGGACAGCGAGCGCAGCGGTCTGCGCGGCACTCCGCCGCGGTACACGTTCGACAGGTCCAGCGCACGCTTCATTCCGGGTGTGCCAAACTCTGCCGCACATGGGAGCAGCCGTTAGCAGCCAGCGACAACGCCGCAGCAGCGAACAATGGGAGAGCAGTACCGGCGGTGATCTTCTGGTTGAGCTCGACGACGGCGTGCTGCACCTTCTGGCACTGGTGCAGGAGGTGGGGCTGGGCCTCGGCCGCGTGGAAGTCCTTGTAGAGCTGGCTCAGCACCTGGTCGTAAAAATGCACCGCGTGAGCCTCGATTGGCGACACAGCCAAGAGGCCTGAGAGAAGAGGGCAAAGAAGAGCTGAGGCCAGCGCACGTGTGGGATGATGTTGGCCAGCGCCATCACGCCGCCGTCGGCTCCGACGGTGAGCGCGGGGAAGAAGTAGCTGCCCGACCCAGCCAGCACCGAAAACGACTTGCCCTTGCTCGCGAGCGGGAGCTGTGTGTGGTACAGCAGCAACACGAGACTGGAGTCAGTCCCCGTGCACTGGACAAAGCCGATCGCACACAACAAACAAAGAAGGAGGATGAAGAGGCGGGTGTGACCTTGACTTTCTGAACGATTTCGGTGAGCTGCACGATGTTGCCGGAGGTGTCCTTGATGCCGACGATGTTGGGGATCTCGGCCAGGTCGCGGATGAGGGGCACGGTGAAGGCCACGCCGCCGGCCATCGGCGGGACGTTGTACAGGATGATCGGCATGCCGCCCACGTTCTTCGCCACCTACTCCCCCGAAGCCGGTTAGGCGAACATGTGTAAATATTTCTGTACATATGTAGATAATGTGATAATATGCGTGTATTACGACATATTCACATGTGGCTCGGTGCCTTACCTCGGTGTAGTGATGCTGGAGGTTGTTCTGCATCGTGTTGGTGTAGTAGTACTGGGGGGGGGAAAGAGTGTGAGCGACAGGCAACATGAGCCAGATGGTGGACAGCTAAGCACCGGCGTCACGAGCATGACTGCATCGTAGCCGAGGTCCTTGGCGGCGTTGGTGAGCTCAATGGTCTCCCTGGTGCTCACACAGCCGGTGCCAGCGATCAGACGCAGCTTGTGCCCGGTTTCCTACTCACGCAGGAAAGCCGCCATCGAGGCGGTGAGTCGCACGGTCATTCATGAACGAATGAGGGCGAGAAAGGCAGACCTGCTCCGCTTTGGCGGCTTCCAGCTTGGCCGTGCGGAGCACTTCGATCCGTTCGGCGGAGGTGAGGAACGGGAACTCGCCGTTCGAGCCCAGCACCACCAAGCCCGAGAGTCCGTTCTGCACCGGTGGTCCATTCGCTTCCAAGTTCAGTGCGAGCGCTTGACCACTACTCGACGTAGTCATGGCCTTGAATACCACCAAATGGCCATATACGGTACCTCCTTGCGAGCGTAGCGCTGCACGTTGTGCGCCAGAGCGGCGTGGTCGACGTCCTCGGTGCCCTCCACGAACGGAGTGGTGATGGGCGGGAACACGCCCCGGAACAGCGGCTCCTGCCCTCCTGTAACACTCCCGAACCCCCGCTAGCCAACACCAAGGGGCCATAATCAGATCAGATCACACCTTTGGACGAAGATAAGAACACGAACGAATGAAAAGGGAAAGGAGTGGTACCACAGCAGCGAAGCCGCAGCTACGAACCGAAGAGGTGAGGGCAAGGCGGTGCGACAGCTTCATGACCCGGGTACAGACAAAAGGAAACGAAAGAGAAATGCTAAAGGAAATGGAAAATGGAATTCTCGTTGTCTGGTTGGACCACGAAAGCATCAAGACTTGTAGTTGCCGCCGGCCTGGACGCGCTCGTCGTCGAGGATCTCCTTGACCTTGGTGGCCTTCCACAACGAGTGGAACTTGGCGTAGTTGAGCTTGCCCTTGAGCCACCCGAACACCAGTCGATCGAGGTTGGCCACCTCCCGCTGGCCGCCCGGTCCCTGCGGCGCCTGCAACACGTCGTCCTTGATCTGGAACAGGAGGCCCTTGTACTTGGCATCGACGGTCTTGATGGCGTCGGCGTAGGCCTTCCTGCCGCTGGCCGACGACTGGTCAAAGCACTCGGCCGGCAGCTGCGCCACCCAACAACATAAAAAGTCAGTACGGTGGCGTGTGTCGTGCGTGCGTCGTGTGTTGAGGAGATGTACATCGTTGGTGAATTGCTGCACGAGTCGAGAGATCTCGTGGATGAGCTCCTTGGTCTTCTCCTTGAGCTCGTCGAGGAAGGTGTGTATGGGCGGCGGCAGCACGTCAAGCACGTCGTCGATCGTCCCGTCAAAATATCGCTCGATGGCGATGTTACGGTTCGAGAGCAGGTTCCCTGCACAACCAAAGCAACACAATAGAATGCAGTGAGTACTACCACTAGGTTTGCAACATGACCCGAATCGACATGGAGTGAGCGTACGTACCAGTGATGAGCAGATGCTTGTCGGAGTAGAAGCGATTCTTCATCTTGGCGACAGGCAGTCCGTTCCAATAAACTACAAATCCCTCTGGCGTCTGCTCGAGGGGCGGGTGAGTGAGATGCTGCTGCAATGGAACACCGACTACTCATGTATGTCTGGTGCGCACCTCTCCGTAGAGATCGGTCCGCTTGGCCTCATTTTCGATCCATTCGTTGGCCTGCTTCAGGCTTCGCACCCCGATCGAGCTGAAGTCATAATATCGGGGTCTCGAAACCGAAGGACCCAGCTGAAGAGAGAGGTTGTCGCAGGTGAGCAGCGAGTGAGCGAGTGAGCGAGCGGCGGTGGTAAATGAACGCGCGCGCGTGACAGTGACACCAACCTGCTGCGCGATGGTGTCGAGCTGGTCCTTGGTCATCAACTCACCGGAGTGCCTGTGACGCGCTCCGATCAGGTAAAGCTTGTCCTGTTCGCCGACGACATGTCATTCGTCAGGGTACCGACACGTCGCACTAGCGCAAGAGGCAACGTCGGCAAGTACCTGCGTGTACTTATTTACAACTTGGTTCTGCTCACAGCAGAGCTCGAACAAGTAGGTCCAGCCCTGGTCGAATATCTTGAACAGCCTGCACGTGTTCAAGGTGGACATGTTTATCAGCCATCACACTCCCAGGCGCTACATAGCTATAGAGGGAGTAGTGAGTGAGTGAGAAGAGATTGGGTACTCCTGGAGAGCTTCATAGTCGTGGCCCTGGGCACGGTCTCCGAGGAAGAGGCCCCAGAAGAGCCTCTCGAACATGACTGCGGGAGTCACCATCCCAAGAGTGGAGATACGCCAGCCCTGTTACCTCGGTCATGATCAGAGGCGGGTCAAAGCACAGCCGAGTCGACATGTGAGGCGAGTGAGGCCGTACGTGGTAGTGCTGCGGTTTTCGGACCAGTCCGCGTGCGTGCTTGGGTGCCTCGCCTTCGCCCTGCTGCTGGCTGTCGGCCGTGGCCTGCAGGACGCGCGGCAGGACCTTCTTGAACCTTCGCGCCCTCTTCTCAATCAGGCTGGCCTTGCCCAGACCCTGGAACCCAGTCGTTCCGTCGCTCTCTTCCTCCTCGACGTCCTGCTTCTCCACCTCATTCGCTTCTTCTTCGTCGTCGGCAACGTTGAGCTCAACGCTGGCTTCGCTCTTGGCTGCCGCGGCGGCGGCCTCCATCTGCAGCGCCGTCTCGTAGACGGCGTCGAGGGTGGCGGGCGAGCTCCACCAGAACTGGATGCAGGTCCCGTCGGCCTTTTCGGCCATGCCGAACGTCGAGCAGTTGGCGTCGAAGACCTTGGCGCTGGCGACCGGGCACTCGGACTCTTGTTGGTTGAAAAACTTCTCGAATGGACGGCCGACGATAACCCAGCCCTCTTCAGCGATGGCAGCGGCAGCAGACCTTCGCTCAAAGATTATGCCGCGAGCCTCTTTCACCTCCTCGTTCCAGGTCTCGGTAAGGCACATCTCGTACTTGAATTGATAGAAAATGGAACCCTCCGTGAATACATTCACGCCGAAGAGGGTGAAGAAGTGCTCCATGAGGTCCTTATCCGTCCATCCTTTCTTCTCCTGGTCTTCTCCCTGATCTACCTTCTCTCTCCATAATGCCGCAGGAAAATTGCGGTTAAGATACGCACGAAGGGGCGAAGAGGTAGCGTCTACCACCTTAGATTCCATTTAATCACAGCTTTAATCGTAATCGTAATGGAATTTTACAATCGATCAATTTTTCTTGTGTTGCCCATCGCTATCAGAGAAAATATATTCTCGGAAATTAACAAAAACAGAATTATTATTGAACAAAAACAGAATTATTATTGAACAAGAAGAAAAAGATTAAGAAAATCTAGGAATGCATTCTTGTGCTCCATTTGGCGAAAATTCACCCAAAGTTGGCGTAAACTTTTGGCAAACATGCAGTGGCATTGCCGCCACAGTCGCCTCTCCTTCATGTTTGGCGGGTTCAAATAGACGCAAGTGCGATCACCACACTCATCATCCTCAACGATCGACACACAGCAAGCCTAACGCTTGAAGCCTACTACCCTCGCCATGCAACAGAACCCCACCTACGATATCCTGCACCACGCCAAGGTCAGCGACGTGATTACCCCCAAGGCCGTCATCACCCTCGACTCTGAAGACACTGTGGAGAAGGCCGTGAAGGTGAAGCACTGCCCCCAGCACGCCACTACTTGGCGTGAGTACTCTATGCCTGACTGTCGTGTATGCTGTGTATGTCGTCAGGTCTTGGCCCAGAACCACATCCAGTCTGCCCCTGTGGTCAACAGCAAGACCAACGAGGTGTTGGGCATGGTCGACATGCTCGACATCGTCGCTTTCATCCTCTCCGTCGCTCCCTCGGGCCACCAGCTTAGCGTATGTGCCCCACTCGACTCTGGTGAAGCGTCAATCGCTCACCAAATTCTTATCTGCAGGCGAACGCTCTGAAGACGATGGAAATTGCTGGCCGCGCGATGGCATTGGAGACCTTGAAGAACGTCGTCGGTATGCCCACCTTGCCTTTCAACATCTTCTCGTGCATTTCTTACCTCCATTCTTTCGAACAGACTTCTCCGGCCGCGATCCCTACGTTCCCATCACCACCAACAGCCCCCTCACCTACGCCGCGACGCTATTCCGTCAGGGCATCCACAGGCTTCCCGTGGTGGACGAGCACACCAAGGCTGTACGTGTCACGCCCTCTTCTTGACCTTTATTTGTGTGATGGCGTTACTAACGTCATATCTGCACAACATGTAGGTCCAGCACATCGTCTCGCAGTCGGCCCTGATCCGTTTCATCCACGAGAAGGACCTTCACAGGGGCCATCTCAAGGAGATCGGACACAAGACCATCGGCCAGCTCGGCCTGGGCACCGGCGGCGTCGTGTCGTCGCCTCTGCACGACTCAGTGGTACGCACCAAAACTCATATCAGCTGTGATGATACAGTGTTCACCTTGTCTAACCATTCATCCTTTCCATGCATTAGTTCAAGGTCCTTCACGCCCTCAGGACTGGTGATGTGAGCGCCGTGGCGCTGGTGAACGATACCGGCAAGCTCGCTGGCAACTTCTCCGCCACCGACCTCAAGGTACGCATTCACACGCTACAGACCAACAATCATCATTGAGCACCCCAGCTCACGCATCGAAATGAACAGGGCCTCTATGATGAGACCATGCCCAAGCTGCTCGACACGGCCGAGGACTACCTCGAGAAGTTCAGCCCGTCGTCGCTCAAGCCCGCCTGCGTGCGACTGGACACCACCGTCGCCGACGCGGTGAAGGCCATGGTGGAGGATCACGTTCACAGGCTCTGGGTCATCGATGACGACTTCAAGCCCACCGGCGTCATCACCATGACCGACCTCAACGGCCTCTTCGTCAACAAGGCCCTCTAAGCCAGAGCTTCGCCACGACATCATCACCACACCGCTGTTAACCCCCAGCCCGGCCATGGTTTTAGTAAATAAACGTTTATTTATGTGACATTGATGCACCCAGCAACGTTGGTCGCTGAGTTGTTGTGTTTGTACAAGGAGACGCGCAGATGGTCTCTTTCTTCAGGGCAAGTCGGAAAGGCTCTTCTTGGCGGGCAGGGCGCCGGGCGCGTACACGACCTTCTTGCCACCCTCAGACTTCTTGAACTGGAGAGAGCCAGCCAAGCAAGGCAGGGTGTAAGAAGAGAACACGAAGGTGGAAAGAGAACAGCAGCTGTTGAGGGAAGAGTGGGCGCCTTGTACCTTGCCGTCGTGGGCGGTGTGGCCGCCGCCGCTGTTGCCGTTGGCCTTCCAGCCGGCCTTCTCGACGGAAACGGAGGGCTTTGGCGCGGGAGGACGCACGTTCTGGGCAGCAGCTTGTTGCTGTGATGAAAGAGATGTCAACATCAACCAACATGAGCGCTCTCTTGGAAAGAATGAAGGACGGGGTACATACCTCGAACTTGCCAGCAAGAGAAGCCATGGCGATGGATTGTGGTGGGTGAGGGGACGTTGCTGAAGATGAGGCTTGTGCGACACAGCACCGTGTTCGTGTTTCCCTGCATTCGCGGATTGAGGCCACCAGCACCGCCTTCTTAACGCGGGACACGTCAGCCTGACCAGGAAGCCCCACTTTCTGTGGGCTCTACACGAAAAGAATCAACGACACCTACGACGACAAGCGCGCAGGAGGAAGCATCCATTCGATTTCAAACAATTAGAGTTAGAGTTGCCATTTTTACCATTTAATCGCTCCATCGAGAGTGGAGGAAGCATTAAAACAAGAATAGCGCAAAACAACAGAACACAAATGCGACTTGGCAGCCCTCGCGACAAGCACAAACAGGATGGAGAGAAGGAGGCAGATACGAAGAATGGCAAAACAAGATCAAGAGCAAATACGATTGCGACGGCTGCGCCAGCTGACGCCACCAACGCCAAGCACCGAAGCGTTGCGGGCAGTCACATGGGTGGCGTGCTCGTCATGCCACCCCTTCAGCCGGGCAGCGTGATGCTGCGCCCAGTCGTGATGCCCGCACCGTCCGTCGCCTCCCTTCGTCGCCGCAGCATGGAACCCCACCAACCAGCTCCGCTGCCCCACAGGCCTCCATCTACGCAATCTTCCGCACCCGCATCCGCAGTTGCTTCGCCCTCTGCCGCGGTCATCGACAGAGCCGCACAAGCAATGGTGCGTCTCAAACTACCTCGCTACTACTACTCTTGTAAGCTTGCATGCTTTGCTTGCTCACGCTGTCGGCTGCTCCTCGCTTAGCTGCAGCAACCGCCGCCGGTCGTACGACAGCCGCCGAACCGCTGGGACGGCAGCATCAGCGTTGATCGGGCGAGGGTGGTCCCGCACGCCCCGCCCTCCTTTGGCAAGGGCTCGAGCATACTACCACGCAACAGGCCGCTCCCAACGATCCCAGAAGAGGTACGCTATCGTGCTGCGCTGCTTGTAGAGGCTCTACTCGATCAACTTAAAGTGCTTCGTTCACGTCTCTAGATGCGGCCCAAGCTTGGCCCCGCACCGTCGCTGCCAGCGATGAGCACCCGCACGCCGTCCGTACAGAACTTTGCGCAGGTGATGATGGTCTCTTCGCCCGCGCTTCCGACCTCGGCCAAGCCCGACTCGCCCATCGCTCAGCGCAAGATCAACGAACAAAACCAACCCCAGCCTGCAAGTATGTTCAACGCGCTCCACTAGCCGCCTGCTCTTCTGGTAGTGAACAGGCCTGCTAATGCCTTTGTCGTTGTTGTTGTTGTGCTTCTGCTAGTGAGCAAGATGTCAATGCGCCAAGTCGCCGCAGAGGAGATCCTGAGCAGCGAACAGACGTACGTCGACCAGATCCATCTGTGCATTGAGGTACCTCTTTACCGCTCTTTGTATGCCTTTGGGAGCCCTCGTTGCTGATCGATGCACCCGTGTCCCGGAGCGTACAGAGCTACAAGAAGCCGATCCAAGCAAGCAAACTGCTGGAAGACAAGGTGGTGCGCGATCTCTTTTCCAACGTCGAAACGATATACGGTACCTCGACTTCATACTGCAAACGCCCCCCTCGCTACTCTCTGGCTCATGCTCTCCACGTTGACCGGTGGCACAGCGCTTCACGTTGACTTTCTAGCTGAGCTCAAAACGAGAATGCGACGGTGGACCTCACCAACAGAGAAAAACAGCATCGGCGACGTCATGACTCGATTGGTACGCTTAATGAGGGAGGTAAGTGACTGAGGTATAACGTCTAACGTCTCCTCCACTTCATTGCACTGCAGATCCCCTACCTGAAGATCTACCAGGAGTACATCAATAACTACGAGAACTCAATCAAAGTGCTGAACAAGCTTCTCGAGAAAAACTCCAAGTTTGTGCAATTGCTCAACGTACGCTGTCTCCTGTCGTTGCGACGTATGCTTGGCCTTGGCTGATTGACTGTCATGCTGCTGCCTGGTGCCTAGTGCCTGGGGTCTGGCTCATTCTTGGGCAAGCTCGGCCTCGATCTGTTACGAGGCGTACCGGTGCAGAGGATCACTCGCTACGTGCTTCTGCTCAAGGTACATTGTGGCTGGCAGTGGGGTCAACAAAACGCAAAGCAGTGCACACAGCGCATGCGAGCCCATCATTGATTTCGCGCCTGTGTTTCCATTTAGCAACTGCTCAAGTACACGCCTGAAGATCACGTGGACTTTGAACAACTCAGCGATTCCTACGATAAGATGTACGCACTGGCCGAATACATCAACGAGAAGAAGAGAGAGGTACCGTGTCGTTTGTGTTCAGCCCTCACTCGAAGATAAGCTTGGCTGATCTGTCATCCAACACCAGAGCGAATCGCGCACTCGACTCATGCACATAGCGCACCACCTGAGTGGTAACTTGGATGTACGTCGTCTCGTACTTGGTGAGCCGGTGTTGAGTTGCGGCGGTTGGATGGTAACTCACTTCTCCTTCACCGTTCAGCAATTGCGAGAATCCGATAGTTCACCTCAGATCGCACGGGAACACAAGTGGAAGACGGAGAGCAAGAGCAAGACCTGCGACTACTGTGGGCAGATGGCGATGGGCTCTCATTTGAGGTGTAAACACGATAGTACGGCCTCTCCCTCTTTCCCGCTTCCCTGGCGCCTGTGTTCCTGATGCCTGACGATTTCATTTCCTATCCCGTCAGTCTGTAAGTACAGAGTGCACGAAGAGTGCAAAAGCAAAGCGCCAATGTACTGCTCGGACAGAACGGTACCCCTCTAGTCGCCCCTGTCCTTCAGCGCTGTCGATGCCGCTTAGCTTCTGACTCCTTCCTTCATCCTATGATATATATAGAAGGTGAGCCTGGTGAAGCACAATCGCTATTTGATCGAGGAAGCCGAGTTCATGCACAAGATGACGCCCCTGGATCACCCGGACTCGCGTGCGAAGCTATGTGCTGCGGTACTAGCCCTTCATCAACCACCAGTCGTGCCTTCTGTCTACCACCTACTAACGGTCACTGTCCTTTTTCTACAGTTGGTTTTGGTGGTCAACGACGGGCTGGTTATTGTGCACAAGTCCGAGCACAGCGACAAGTACGCCCTGTTGGCCTTTGTGCGATGGTTCAAGAAGTCGACCAACGAACATGCTATCCTTAACGAGAATGGTACTGTAGCGCCCCACTCCGCGCACTACCCTCTTGCACACGTCATTTCTGATCGTTGTCGTTGACTTTTGACTTTTTGCAGTGACCGACACTGCCTTCTCTGTTACGGACCCTCGGTCACGCATGGTCCACACCTTCTCCACCGATTCCAAGGAGAAAAAGGAGCACGTCGTGGAGCTCGTCAGGTCGCTGATGAACAAGTGGCACACGGGCATCCTCGAGAAGCAAAGGTATGGGGGGAAAGGAATCACCAGCAGCTCCGATCCCATGGGAACAGCTTTGCACTCTCTGATCCGTTTCCTCTTGCGCGCAGGGAAACGGAGGAGGTCAAGGAGCAGTTCAAGGGCCTCACCTTCAAGATCCTCTTCACCGTGCCGGTGCACTCGTCCACGGAGAAGGAGTTCATTGTACGCACCTCTTTATTCTCCAAAACCGCATTGGTGAAAATGAAGAAGTGACTGAAACATCTGCACACGCGCGTACAGGCCTATGTGGTCGAACTTCGAATGGAGAGCGGGTCGGCTACCCTCATCAAGAGATATCGCCAATTCCTATCTCTTCACAAGAAGGTACACGCCGACCACGCTCGTTACTTTCACAAGACGACGCGATCGACTAAGCTCACCATCGCCCCTGTCTCTCGTTAATTGCGCAGCTCAAAACGCTGTACAAAAACGTGCCCAAGTTCCCGGGCAAGAAGTACGTGGGCAACACGGCACCGAGATTTGTACAGAAGCGGTACCAGCTCCCTTTCCCCTCGCCGGGTGGTCTGTTGCACCACTTTTCAGCTGACCTTGTGGTTTATCGCAGGTGTCGGCAACTTGAAGCGTATCTCAACAAGATCATCACCTTCCCTGGTACCGGTTCCACGTCTTCTCATCTCTTTCGCGTGCATGAAACTGTGTTCGCGCAATGTGCTGACGCGCGCCACACGGGTGCAGGCGCCTTCGACGTGGAGGAAGTGCGAACTTTCCTGATGACCACCATATCTTCCAAGGGCGAAGATGAAAAGGCTCTCATCAAGAGAGGTACAGCATTGCCCTCCCCCCCAGCGCACCACGCCGCTTGCTTACCTCAGCACCAACACACACACACACTCACACCACACACACCACACACCACACACACACACACACACTGACACACACTGACACACACACACACCTCGCCATTCAAGGTTGGAGCAAGGACAAGGAAAAGATTGAGGAGATCTCGCGCCAGCGAAGCAACACCGTGTCCACTTACCTGGAAACGGTGCGGCTCAGCACCTACACCCCCCGTGCCAGCGTCTACGGCTACGAACCACCGCGCAGCGTAGGCGAGGAGCCGAGCGGCGAGCGGACGCCGCCGGACCGGTCGAGCGTTGACGACTCCACCGCCACGGAGGACTCCTCCGATCCGCTCACGCAGTCGAGCGGACTGGTCCGGACCACCGCCAATCAGCCCCTGGGCGCCATCGGCCGGTTATCGCGAGGCGAAGGGGACATGTCCACCAAGGATACCGCGCTGTGGGAGCGCATGCAGCGGTCGAGCGGGCAAGTGGCACTGGCCGAGCACAACAACAACGACAACGACAACAACGACGAAGGTGAAGAAGGCGATACAGAGGCGACCACCATCAAGCCCGCGGGTAATGACAGCGACAGCGACGCCGGCCACTACGACGCCTCGGCGGACAAGCAGCGGGCCGTGGTGCTGTACGACTTTGTGGGCCAGGGCACGGAAGAGCTGGACATCGTGGCGGGCGACGTGGTCACGGTGTGGGAGCGCAGCAACGACGAGTGGTGGTTCGGCTCCGTCAACGGTCGCGACTTTGGCTTTTTCCCGAAGATCTACGTCCAGGTGCTGGGCCTCGACGATCATGGGCGACACCAGTAGGCGAGCCCCTCCATGCCCACGGAAGCAATATCTAATGAGAGGCAGATGCCCCGACCACTAAGAACACGTTCTTTTAAGCTCCGACTCACGTGCAACCAACCGGCAATTAAATTCTGGGGTTGTTGTGGGTGCTTGGACGATTTGCAAGCGTTTTTGCCGAGATTTCCGGAAATTTATTTTATGCAGACATTTGCCAGTGAGCCACACCATCTTTCTGGGCTGGGTAGACCCAACCCGGGCGTTTGCAAGCGCGTCTCTTGCACATTTCCTGGCAGACCACGCTGTCTCAACGTTCGGGGCATGTTGGTTGAACTATAAAATGCCACATGTGAGCTGCTCCATATTTTCATCAACCTCAACTCTGCACTCTACGACCAACAACAGCCACAGCCACCTACAAGTGGCCAGCAACTCGCCAACATCATCACCAGCATCACCAGCATGAAGCAGTTCATCCTACTTGCGCTCTTTGCGGCGCTCTGCGTCCACTACGCCACCGCTGATTGCAGTGTGAGCATCAAGCAAACGCTGGGCAGCGCCTGGCAGCAGG
>NW_004457286.1:11353-22004 GCF_000313135.1 Acanthamoeba castellanii str. Neff | reverse complement strand
ATGACGGATCCTTCCGACTAATGCAGTGGCCGGCCTGTGCAGGGGTGTGCCGCACAGCTGGCCGGTAGCGCTGCGTGCCATCTTCATCTTTTTGTTTTTATATTTTTTTGATTAGTTTTAGCACCATTAAAATATCAGCCACGTAGGCAGTTTCCAGCTCCGTTTTATTTCATTTTATATATTACAAGCAAGAGATCCGGACCATCTCTGCATTCACTTCCGGATCCTCCTTCCTGAGCGATATCTTTTTCATTCTCTGGCTTCGCATTTTCGAGATTTGATTTAATCATCAATCCGCTCCGAACATGTCGAAGAAGTACTCTGCAGCTGACGTCGCGAAGCATAACAAGATGGAGGACCTCGTACCTGCGCCCTCTCCCACCTCCACCCTTCGTTTGGCATCTCCCTTTGCTAACCGAAATCCCCTCGTATCTGTCTGGCGCACCGTGCCGTGCCCGTGGTTGTCTACGACGTACGTCTTGCCCGCGCCCAATGCAGTGGACCATCTACAAGGGCAAGGTGTATGACATCACCAGCTTCGTGGGTACGTACGTCTTCTCCTCCATGTGCGCGTGGTGAAACTCGGAACCAAGAGAAGCAGCAAGAAGAACCCAAGCGTGCGGTGTCCGTGGGATCCATCTAAGGATAGCCCGGGCGACCAAACGCGGACTAGACCAAGACTAGTTTGGGAACTGTGGTCGCTTTTGCTCACACTACCTTTCTCCTCCTCTTGGATACCCGCGTCGACGATGCCATCGTCGTCAACAGATGAACACCCCGGAGGCGACGTGCTGCTGGTGCGTGAGAAAAGCCTACGATTGCCCTCCAACCCCTAACCAATCGTTTCCTGCTCCTGCTCTTGCTCCTCCCGGTCTACCAGTCAAGATCGCGGTCAACTCACCGCGGTGCTTCGCTACTTGTGCTGTGTTGTGTTGCGCACGACAGCAAGGTGCCGGGATCGACTCAACCGAGCTGTTCGACGACGTGGGCCACTCCGACGAGGCCACGGGCATGCTCAAGCAGTACTATATCGGCGAGCTAAGCGACTAGCTAGAGCTCTGGCCCGCGCCGAACGCAACTCTCCCCCGCTTCCTCCCGCGTTCTTGTGCTCACTCCGATTTATTGGTTCAACGTAAACAGAGCGTAGGGCTTACATACTTGCGAGAGCACAAGAGAGTGAGTGTTGATTGGTGCTAACTCAGGCAGATCTGCTAACTCAGCCAGCTCCATGGCGATTGCCTTAGCCCGAGATTAGGCATAGTCATTGCCATGCCTATCCTGGGAGAGTGCCTAGCGAATGGAGGCACAACCGCCCTGAAAAGGTATCAGTTTGCGGTCACTTATAAGTGCATGTGTAAGGCCCGTACTAGGACATGGTGGCGGACGGCGTGGCTACCGTGTGATTTCGGAGATCACCAGCGGGTGAGAGCAACGCATCGGGCACCTGGCGAGAGAGAAAGGTTGGTAGTACAGTCAGACTAACGCGACCAACAACACCAAACGTAAGCAGCTAAGCAGCACCGCAATAACTGGACAGCTGAACAACCTAAGAAGCTAGAAGAAGAAGACGAAGACTAGAGCAAGAGAAGAAAGCCAATTCGCATTCGCCACCAACGAAAACCAGAAGCGGTCTGTGAACGAGAGAGAGAGACGAGACCTGTCAGCCCCGGTCCCCAGTAACAACGCGTAACAAGATCTGAGACCTCAAAGATCATTTGCCTCAGCGACAACCAACGCAGCAGAGCTCACACGAGGCGGGACATCGATTGGGGATGGCGACGCAGCTCATGACGACCACGACGACCTCGATGGCGACAACGGTCGACGTGGAGAAAAAGTCGATGACCTCCACGACCACCGTCGCGACCAAGAACTGTAACAACAACAACGACTGCATCGCGACGCAGGTGGCGCTCGAACTGAAGGCCCTCGCCATCAAGCAAGCCAAAACCTCCGAGAACGAGAACGAGAAGCTGGCGCAGCCCATCCCTTCCTCCCCTCGACCACTTCCCGAAGAGTACGCGTCCTTCTTCATCATCAGCTTAAGCTGATGACGAAAAAGATCCACTATTGGACTTTCTCTAACATCGATTCTTCTGCAATCCTCTCTCTCTCTCTCTCTCTCTTCTCTCCTCTAGATTGCGCTACCGACCACACACCCAGGAGAAATGGCGAGAGTCGTTGAACGGGAATTACAATGTAACACAAAAGAGCCTGGGCGAGGGCGCCTCCGGCAAAGTCATCCTGGCAGCGGTACGTTAGCGTTACATCTTCTCCCCCTTCTTTCTCTCCGTCACACTCTATCGTCAATCTATGGATCTCGCCGCTCATCCAATTCTTGATGCAGGATCGGCGCAATGGGAGCGTGGTGGCGGTGAAAGTTGTGCCCAAGGGGCGCCTACGCCCCGACCAGCTGGAGCGCATACGAAGAGAGTACTCCATCATGAACCAGGTACCTACCACCTACGGGTTTTCCTTGTGTTTTAGCGCCTTGTCAAGGGGTCAAGAGAACTGAAGCTGTTCGCTCTTCAGGTGTCGCACAAGCACCTCATCAGCCTGGTCGAAGTCGTGGAGAACCCGCATGAGATCTGCATCGTCATGGAGTACGCCGCCGACGGGTACCGCCACCTCGCTTTTACTGCCCTCGGTGGTATGTCTACTAACCTTCATCATAATGTTGGTCATCGTCCATCAACACAGCGATCTATTCTCGCTCATCTCGGGGTCGGCCAACGAGCGACTGGAAGAGGACGAAGCGCGCGACGTCTTTCGGCAGGTGGCCAAGGGCGTCCGCCACCTGCACCAACGCGGCTTTGTGCACCGCGACATCAAACCAGAGGTAATTCTTCATTTTTGTTTAAGGCCTACACCAGACCTTGGCTCATCAACCGCTTGCCTGTGTGGTGCCCCCGTTGCTACAGAACATCTTCATGTCGGACGGCCGAGCAATCTTGGGCGACTTCGGGTACGGCATGCAGTACGACAACGACATGCCTTCCTCCACCAGCGTGGGCTCGCTCCACTACGCCTCACCCGAGGTGATACTGAAGGAGTCGACCTACATCGGACCCGAGATCGACGTCTGGTCGCTCGGTACAACATTCTACCGCTTGCCGTCCGATTGATGATGGTGACAACTAATCTCTCTTTCCCTCTTTCATTGCCTTTCAGGCTGTGTGCTCTACGCGATGGTCTGCGGCTACACCCCGTTCCAGGGCGAGACCGTGAAGGACACCAAGCTGGCCATCGTGCGTGGATTCCTCGAATTCCCGTCATTCCTCAGCAGCAAGGTCCAGTCGCTCATCCGCTGCATGCTCGACCACGATGCCGGTACGTCTGGACCCGGACGACTTTGCATTCTCTAGATGCCTTACTGACATTTATGTGGTTATGCGCAGGTCAGCGGTATACGATCGACCAGGTGCTGGCGCACGAATGGACCCATCGGGAGAAGCGATTGAAGCGACAAGAGACCGCCGAAACTATCATCGCCGCAGCCAAGCAACTGGGCGCTACTGAGGCCGCCACTGAGGCCACCACGGATGACGCCACTACCACCGCCAGCAGCATTACCGGCTCCGTGCCCATCGGCGACAGCGCAGCTGAGAGACCCGCCGACCCGCTGTCCGTCACTTGGTGCTTCGACTCGACGCCGGACTACATGGCCGAAGCCTGGTCGGCCTCCTTGTCGTCTTCGTCGTCGGCCTCGTCGTCGGCCTCATCCTCCTACGGCGCAATCCCGCTCCCGGCGCAACAGGAGCACCGCGCGTCGACCCTGCGCGCCCTGCTCCCGCGCCTGCCGCTGGCCAAGCTGCGCCAGCTGTGGCAGGGCGACAAGGGCGGCCGCCTCTCGCCCGGCACGCTCTCGCCCACGTCGCCCTCGACCGGGTCACCCTCGCCCAAGACCTCGCCCTCGTCGCTCACCTCGTCGCTGGCCTCTTCGCCCCGCACCTCCTCGCCCCGCACCAGTTCGCCGAAGATGAGCAGCAAGGCCTGGAACGAGGGCCGCCTGTCCTCGCTGCTGGGCGAGCGGAGGAGCACCTGCCCCGAGCTGCCCGCTGCGGCGTTGGCCGCGGCCGTGGCCTCGGTCTCTGGCTCTGGCTCTGGCTCGGACTCGGCCCCGCACCAGGCCGGGTCGTCGGACGACGACAAAGCCGGCCGGCACCGACGGAACACAACATCGCCGCGCCTGATGCTGACCTCGCCGCGCAAGGCGTTCGCCAACTTCACCGACAAGATCATGTCGCCGCGACGGAAGGGCTCCAAGGGCTCATCGGCGGCGCCGTTGTCTTCGTCGGCCCCGAGCGCGCCCGAGAGCTGCTTGGAGGTGCCGCCGTCGCCGCCGTCGCCGCCGTCGGGCTCCCGGCGCGCCCGATCGCCCCGTCACGTACTTTTCCACAGCGACGCGTACTCGGCCACCCTCAACGAGAAGGGCAAGGAGCGATGCGGCGATAGCGGCAGCACCAGCAGCGCCTCATCGGGCGAGCACGTTACCTTCGTCCTATAACATCAGCATCGCCTATGTCCAAGAGCGAGCTGACGAAGAAGGAGATGTAGTGTACAGTATGTGTAAACTAGAATATAATCAACACACAATACCCCCTCCACAAGTGTTCCTTATTAGATCAAATACTTGATGGGCAAAAGGCTCCAGTTTTCTACCCAGTTCATTTTGTGAGTGAGAGAAGATGGAGACAGATGGCGAACGGCTACCGAAGTACTGGAAGGCCTCCACCCCGGCGGTTGAAGGGAACTTTGCTGAGTGGTGCATCACGCAAGAGGGAGGCAAACTAAGCCCAAGTTCAGCTGGGATCTGTTTTACCAGGGCTGGCTGGGCGGCCATACGCCCACACCTCACCGTGAGCGCCCTCATGAGCGTCAAGAGGGAGTGGGCTATACTCGAAGATGCCACCAACAAGTTCACGGTTGCCAAGAGGCTCAAGGTTTGTCAACTCTGCACCCAACAATGAACCACTAACTCTCACAACATCATCCAAGACGGCTGTTGAAGAGGACAGAGACGAGCTGAAGGCAACAGTCACCAGGCTGTGCGACGAGATCCACGAAGCCAAGGTAGACCACCTTACCCCTCAAACAGCGAACCACCCTTTCTAAGCGGCTTCAAAAAGGCCAAGATGGCAGAGGTCAAGAAGCTCTTCAGCAAGCACGTGGAGGACCTTCAGGACAAGGTAATCACCCTCAGCGCCGACCTTGATGCCCTGTCGGAAGGGAACCGCTCATTCCTCGACGCGCTTGGGGAGGCCGCCGCCGAGGTCTCAGAACAGGACGAGCAGGCGTTGGACCCCAACGAAAGAAGGAAAGAGCTTTATCTTGATCCTCCTTCTGCTCAGTAACCCAAACCAGGAGATCGCATAGCAACACATTCTTTTCTTTGAGAAGGGATCGCGCAGGCCACATCAAGGAAATAGCTCACCACGAAGATGGGGATTCCTTGATCGCATGGTCGACATTTTTATGCGAACAGAGGACGCTGTGCAGCTTTCACGGTGAACCCACCGGTGTGCAGCTGTGGCCTTGGCCACCGCTGGGCTTCGTGCCCTTGCCTTGGGATCTGTACTCGAGTGGAGGGCAGTGGGTGGCTAGATGACCGGGCGGTGGGGGTTGGACGGCGACCGGGAACAGGAGCAGTCGCTAGCGTGACGCAAACTCAGACTTCCACGCCACTTCTCGCCCACTAAAACGAGGTCGGAGAGAAAGCTCACCGGTCGGTCTGCCGCTCTGCTGGCTATGTCTGTTCCCCTGTTCGCGGTGAGGAATTCTGGCAATGCCACTTCGCCTACACCTGCTCCGTTTCAAATTCCTACCTTCTGATCGCGAGAAGTCGGACAGCAACAAACCAGAAGTCTGCCGTTATGGAATTTTAAATATTTGCACGTTCGTTGTGTGCAAATATTTTGAATTTCCGCACTATGGGAAGTTCAACGCAAGGGGCGCAATTTGTGGAAAATTCCAGTAGCGCCCGGACTTCTCGCCCTGGAAAGAACGACGACCAAGGTCGCGCCCTGCCTGTCGGTCGCACGGGGACATCGTGGGACATGCGGTGAGTGCCCATTAAAGCCACAGGTCCTCACTCGCTCTTTGCTCTCTTTGCTCACCCTCGACCACCACTCTAGCTAATACTCGACCGATCACGCTCTGCGACACACTCGTGCGCCACTGCAACACAACAACCCTCCGGGTCGGCTTGTGTTCCTTCTTATACGCCATCATCACTGTCCGTGTTTGGGTATAAATTGGCACTCGGCCTCGTGTTCCCATTCCTTTCCCCTTCATCATCATCGAACCATACGACAGAACGCGAGGCTTCACTCCACCTCCGACTCTCACTCACACCGCCGCACGCTCTCCTCTCGCTTACCGCACACACCCTTCTTGCACGAGCGCTTGTATGCTTGTTTGAACACACACCCTCTCCTTCTCTCGAACGTCATTCCACCAACACACCTCTACACGACCGAACGACACCGCATCCCACCCACAACTGAAACTACGTCAACCGACGGTCTCGGTGACTACTCTTCTTTTCTTCATCATCGACAACTCCTAACTACGCACACGAAGTCTCAATTCATCGCCGACGCTTCCCTCGTTCGAACGCAGTCTTTCAGTTCTTCTCCTTCGGCTCTCTCCGCCTCGAAAGAACTGAACCGCCCCTACCCCCCTACTCCCTTCACCACACATAAGTCGCCAAGGTACGCTTGAGCCCCCACCCACCCACCTCCCTCCCCCATCGCGTGTGGTCTTTGTCGTGTGGTGGGGTCTGGTGTGGAGATCGTGGTCACCCCTCCAACGGACGCTGCTGTACCGCCGCCAATCTCCCGCCCAACCAGCGCGGGGCGCCGGATTAACCAAATTTCCAGGCGTGGCCCTTTTTCTGGTCTCATTTCCCTTTCCCCCCGGGGCTATGACTTCTTGTCCCGCAGAAAAGGGGGAGGGGGTTGTCCTTGTGGTGGTGGTCATGCCTGGAGCCTAACCCGAGACTCCTTCTCCGTCACCCACACTTCCATTCCTCCCATTCCATTCTCTCCTCTTCTCCTCTTCTCCCTTTCGTCGTCGTAGATGTCGGCCAGCACCTTGCCTCGCAAATGCATCTCGACGACCATCTCCTTCCGAGAGAAGAAGGAGCTCCTCCAGAAGTGTCAGCTCAAGGAAGAAGGTACCAACCGCACAACCTCCCCTCTCTCCCACATCTTTCAACTCCCGCCTCATCTTCCTGGATGCGTGTCCAACCCCTTTCCTCATCACCTCCCGTTGTTGTTGCTTTCCAGAAACGAGAAAGGAGTCGGAGGCTCTCATCTTTCAGGTCTCCAACTTTGTGCTCAAGCGCCAGCTGGGCCAGGGCGCCGGCGGCCGGGTCTTCCTCGGGCGCCACGTTGAGGACCGCAACCGACGGGCGGCCATCAAGATCATCCACAAGCGCAGCTCCAACGCCAAGGCCGTTCGCATGGTACCCACTTCATTAGCTCTTCTCTGACCGCGTTGCGTTGTTCCACGGATTTAATTTCGTTTTTAATCCTGTTTCGTTTTTCGTTTTTCGTTCTTCTTCCCCCCCCGTCGCACAGGCACGAAGGGAGCATGCGATCCTGACGGAGCTGCCGCCGCACCCGCACATCGTCAACCTGTTCGACGTGGTGGAGAACAGCAAGCGGCTGTGTCTGGTGATGCAGTACGCCGAGGGCGGCGACCTGTTTGACTACGTACTCAAGAGCGGCAAGCTGCCCCAGCACGAGGCCTGGCGGATCTTCCGCCAGCTGCTCGACGCCGTCAACCACATCCACAAGCACGGCTTCATGCACCGCGACATCAAGCCCGAAAACATCTTGTGCGTCTTCCTCTTCGCCATGTTGATGAATTTCATGTAACATGTTGCGACCGTGTCTGACATTCTCTTTGTCGTCGCCGCCGCCTCCAGTTTGGACAAGGACCTGAACGTGGTGTTGGGCGACTTCGGGCTGGGCGGCAAGTGGTCGTCGCTCTCCCCGACCAACGCCACCTGCGGTTCGCTGAACTACGCGGCACCCGAGATCCTCGGCGCCAACTACTACATCGGCCCCGAGGTCGATCTGTGGAGCTGCGGCGCCGTCCTGTACATGATGCTCACCGGCTCCGTCCCCTTCTCCGCCGAGGTGCGTTCAACCGCGGTTGCTATGTGACGCACGGCCTTCTTCTGGTACTTACGCTCGTGACACACAACATGCAGAGTACGGCCGACGTCTATGAGAACATCCGGACGGCGGCGATCCAGACCCCCTCGTTCCTCGACAAGGACGTGGTCGACCTGATGCACAAGCTGCTCACTCCGCACTCCCTCAAGCGAGCCACCATGATGGACGTGCTCAAGCACCCGTGGCTTCAGAAGCTCCCCCACAGGTACTTACTCACTGACCGCACTGTTCTTCTCTCCGCGTTGTTCGTGGTGGCTGATGGAGTCATTCATTGGTGGCAGGGTCAGGAGTAGGACCGCGCCCAACCTCGGGGCCGTGCGCGTGCAGCCGCAGTTGCTGCCGACGCCGATGGAGGACAAGAAGGAGAAGGACCGGGAGAGGCGACAGAGACAACAGGAGATCGCCCAGAAGGAGTCGCAGGACCCGTCCAGGTCCTCGCGGGGCTCCTCTTGCCGGAGCAGCAAGAAGAACACCTTCAAGGCCAAGGAAATCGAAGTCGAGATCGAGCAGTCGTCGTGACGTGATCACATCCGGCACCAAAAGGCGAAGCGCTCGAGATATCGTAAACTAAAAAGCAACTGTACAGACAACCAACTTGTCTGGATGAGAAGGTTGGTTGGGTGTGGCGTTATGAAAATGTGAGATTAAAATAAAAAATACAAAATTCCAGTCGACCGATATTTATTTTTCCAAGCTTTTTCTTGGCCCGCTTTGATCTTGCGCTGCCGAATTGCATTTTCATTTGTGTCCAGCAAAGCAGAAGAGATGATGGCATCGACTGCGGCTTGCCCCCGATGCGCTACCGCGTTGAAGCCGCTCAAGATCAACTTCACGGAGGTAATGCTCAAGTGTAACACTGTACGTACTTCCTCTCTTCTACAATTGCACCATTGCCAAAGGGTAAGTTGGTAAGTAAGCCTCCTGTATGGAGGTACATTAGTCCTCTGAATTTCCTTCTCCATGATGGAGACCTTCTTCTTTGTTGGCCAAGCCAACTCCATTGGGGTAGAGCGAAAGTCATGAGATCGCAATTATACCACATTCCGTTGGATAGATTGCGCTCTTTTGGTTTTCGCTCCAATTTTTACCACACGGACTACCATTGCACACCCCAGGTGAGTCCTCGCTATAGTTGGTTTAATTCTCTTTTGCCACTACTGGTCTGCACAATCTCTGCACATTCGTTCGTGTTGCTCACATGCTCTCTCTCCTTGGTCAATCACCTATCAGTGCTTCTTCCCACTAGATTCGGAAGATGTGAGCCGCTACATTCTTGCACCCGATGATCCCCGGCTAGTGACGCTCACTCCGCGGAAGCGAAGTCGAGAAGCAACAACGCCACTTCCCGCAGGCACTCCCACCCCTGCGCGTCAGAAGAAGCGGCGAACAGCATCAACACGTCGACGTGCAAGCACAGAGACGCCCCAGGCACTTCCCCTCGCGCCTCAGTTGCCACCCCAGCCTCGACCAGCGTCCATCGCAGACAGCATCGACATCGACAACCTCCTCAGCGAGCTCCTCGACTTCGATGACTCGTCGCTGTCGCCACAGTACCAGATGAGCTTCTCCCCTGGCCAGGACGCTTCCGCCACCGTGCCGCCGTTGGGATCTGGGAATGCAGACGCCACCGCGATCACCTACAGCGAAGACGCCCTGCGCGAGTTCCTTTTCTGCGACGCCGGAGGAGCCAATGATAACAACAGCAACGCCTTCAATCTGGACGCTCTCCTCGCCGATGAGTTGGCCGCGGTCAACTCGCCGCCCAGCGATGCCGACGGCCGGCCAGGGAGCCCCGCTCGCGCCGGCGGGAGTGCGAACAGCTGCGACGAAGCTTCATCGCGAAGGCCGACGTCGGCCACAACTGCGGCCGCGTCGTGTTCATCGGCCGACCTCGAAGGCAGCACCACTTGGACTTCTGCTGCCGCGAGCCTCGAGTCTGGACGAGACGCCGCCGAACAACAACAACAACAACAACAACAGTGTCTCGCAGAGGCATTGGTGATGGGCTGCTCGGAGAGAAGAGGAGGTGAGGAAGCGTTCCTCTCCTCCTCGTCGCTTGTGAGATTCTAGCCCACTTCGTCATCGTAACAAACAAAGAACATTTTTTGTTCCCGTTTCTCTTCTTCTCTTCCACTTCACGCCCGCAGTTTCCGCGGCCTGTCTCTTGCGTAACGCCGGCGGAGGTAGTAGATCAACATTTCGGTGTCCCGTTGTGAAGTTTTTGATCATAATCAACGACATTCAAGCAAACAGTTGCCCGCCGTTTCAAGCAATTGCAACTGTTTTGATTTCGTTCGGTACGGTTGCCCCTGGCCTCCCACATGCATCGCCCGTTGGATTTGTGATGAGCCGTTGTGATTTTGTGTCTTCTACGTCTGCGTTGTCGCCCCCTCTCATCAAATGAAGATTTCTTCCCCCCTCTGCGTGTAGCGAAATGGAGGTAGCACCATAACGGCCTTTGCCAA
>NW_004457286.1:7999-8808 GCF_000313135.1 Acanthamoeba castellanii str. Neff | reverse complement strand
GAAAGGAAAAGGCCGGGGAAGAAGACGAGTCAAATGTCAACGTCAAGACTTGGAAGCTAAGCTCCGCCAAAAGAAGCGCAATGCGTTCGTTGATGAGGTTCGTTTACCTTGAAGATGAGGTCGGGGGTCTCTTCGGCGACCTGCTCGATGTCCATGCCACCCTGGGGGCTGGCCACCATGACGGGGCCGGAGAAGGCGCGGTCCATGAGGATGGCGAAGTAGGTCTCCCTCTTGAGGTCGATCGACTGCGCGATCATCACCTTCGACACGAGCGTGCCCTCGGGGCCGGTCTGCTTCGTCGTGAGCTTGTGACCCAGCATCTGCTTGGTCAGCTGCGCAGCCTCCTCAGGGCTGAGTTTGTTGCAACAACCACCAGACTCTGTGTAAGCGACCGCCAAGCACCACTCGGCCCGTGCAGAGCAATAAAAAAATATTTTGCGCAAAGAGGAGGGGCGTACGTGTTGCAGAGGTGCACGCCGCCCTTGAAGCCATTGTCGAACACGCCCTTACCACGACCGCCAGCAAGGATCTGCGCCTTCACCACGAGCTCCTTGCACTCGGGGTCTGCCGGAAACAGGCCAATTCTTTGAGATCACCGCCGTCGATTGATGTAGATTTTCGAGGAATTGGGGGGGGGCAGTACTCTTCTTCAGCTCCTTGGCGGCAGCGAGAGCCTCCTCGGGAGTGGTGGCAAGCTTCCACTTTTGCGTCCTGACGCCATACTGGTCCATCAGGCCCTTGCTGCTGAATTCTTGCAGATTGAGGAATCGCACTTGGGTGCTGGTGATGGGGGCGGCCTGGATCGATCG
>NW_004457286.1:6052-7152 GCF_000313135.1 Acanthamoeba castellanii str. Neff | reverse complement strand
CCTGCACGATGCCGCTGTGGCCGCGCACCAGCGGCTCCAGCACACCAGCGGCATACTGCCGTACGTGGCACGCACGCACGAACACGCACACACACGCACACACACACACGCACACACACACGCAGCTCATGCAACTGTTGTGTTATGTGCATCAGGGAGCACACGGAGACGGTGGAGCTGATCAATGGCGACTTCCTGGAGGAGGATTGGAGCGACGCTGATGTGGTGTTCTGCTGCTGTGTGACGTTCGGGCGAACGCTGATGGAGGGAATCGCCGAGCGGGCGGCCCGCTTGCTTCGACCCGGCAGCATCTTCCTTTCCGTGGGTCAGCCTCTGCCACCGCCACCATCTTCGCCATCCTGTCCATGGACGCTGGTCGAGAAGGTGTCTTGCGACTTCTCCTGGGCTTCGTGTAATGTGTTCATCCAACAGGTAACCTCCAAAGAAAAGAGGAGCTTGTGAATGTCGTGCCAGTGAGTGTAGCGAAGTATCATTTATTCATTTATTAATTTGTTTACTGGATTTTTAATATGGGCAATTATTTATGGGGAATGGCCCGTCACGTTGACAACCATTTGACGACCAAACTTCTCAACGCAACAAGATCACCTTCCCGACGCATCGGCGATTCGATTATTGCTGTGCATCTGCGGGGCGGGGCAGCTTCTTGAATCAAACTTGGCAGGAACCAGGTTAGGTGCAATCAAAAAGGAAGAATGTTTGCCTGGCTGAACAAGATAGGAGGGGAGGGAGGATTCTTGACCTTGTATGCGGGCAGCTTGATTGGTGGCCGTGGCAACGAAGAAGAAGAGAAGCAGAAGAGATGGGAGAAGGAGGCCGAGCGCTTCTACTTTCGAGGGCGCCGGCTGATAGCGGGCCACCGCTACTCGCAGCAAAGCAACCTTGCTCGAGACACGGCCAAGGGCAAGGACCTGCTGGCCCGTGCTGCCGAGATGGGCCACTCTCTCGCCGCCGTAGACCTCAGCTGCTGCGCCAAAGCCGTTAGCCACGACCAAACGCGCATCGATTGGATCAAGGCACGCCTCCCACCTCTCTGGGGCAATAAGTACATATATATAATAATAATAAATAGGTAATAA
>NW_004457286.1:3313-3544 GCF_000313135.1 Acanthamoeba castellanii str. Neff | reverse complement strand
TCGCCGTCGTGTAGTACTCAACGATCGGCCGAGTTCGTGGTCGTGCGTCAGCGCCGGAGCGGCGGAGAGGACGACGCAGACGAGGAAGAGGAGAGGCGACGGCGGTACCAGCGGGCCGAGCTCAAGGCTGAGCTCACGCTCTCCTTCTGCAGCCCCGACTGCGCGGCGGTGCTGGGCCGCTTCCTGGCGCGACGCGCGACCGGCAAGCCGCGAAGCACCTGTGAGGGCAAG
>NW_004457286.1:0-241 GCF_000313135.1 Acanthamoeba castellanii str. Neff | reverse complement strand
GGCTGGCGTGGCGCATGCGCACAAGCTTGTCCTTGTCGCTCGTCACGGCGGCGCTGTTGTCGGCTTTCCACAGCCACTCCTCGAGCTTGCGGGTGAACGGGCCGTCCGTACGGCCCTCCCAGCCCACCAGGCACTCCAACACCGCGAGACTTACCGCAACCTCCTGGGGGTCGCTCCCGACGTTGCTACTGTGCTGCTCGCGCCGTCGAATGGCCCAGAAGAGCCGCGAGAGGTCGCCGAA
>NW_004457287.1:8075-11028 GCF_000313135.1 Acanthamoeba castellanii str. Neff | reverse complement strand
AACAACACTGATTCAATAATTCACTCTCAATTGGGGCAGTGCGAAAAACAACTCGCACCGGCAGATCTGGAACTAGGGAGGCCCGCAAAGTGATCGCGCTGCGAGGATCAATGGCAACGATTAGATTGTTGTCGAGTCTTGTTTGTCGACACTGGAAAAAGAGCGCCAATTGTTTTTTTCCTGGCATATACCGGCTGCCATGCAGCTCCTGAAATTTCGCCACCAACAGACCCTAACAAACGAAGACGCAGGCAGAGGGCAAATTGGCACTTGATCAGATTTTCTCCTTCATCTTCAACGACCACGCACTTCTCCATCTGTGCCAAGAGCTACTCAACGCGAAACAAAGAATAGACGATGAATGACGTAGTGGTGCGAGTGCTGGTGCCACTGGACCCTAACGCTGCCTCATCATCATCGAAGGTCGCCAAGACTGCCGCGCCCGCAGGCTTCGAGGAAGTGCAGGAGACTCTGCCTGGCATCTTCAGCCTCAAGGTGCTCAAGCACAATCTGTGCAAGCGGCGCTACTGGAACGCAGACAACTACCGCCTCATCCTACGCACCTTCGAAGATGAAGTCCTACTCGAGGCCGCAGATGAAGATGTCGATGTAGATGACGACGTAGGGCGCAACAAGGGGGGCGGTCGAGGCCAGGCCCAGGCCCCGCTGGCCGACCGAAAAGAAGGCGCGGCCGGCGGCATCGGTGGTGGTATGAACAAGAAGGTCGAGCTGTGGACCTGGCTGCAGGACGAAGACACGAGCCTCATGGACATTCCTGGCATTGCTGGCGGCGGCGAGGTGTACCTGGAGGCGCGGCGGCCCGACGGCGGCTGGCCCACGGACCGGTTCGACCCGGTCAAGGCGGCCCTCGTCAAGGCCGAGCAGGCCCGGCGACGACAGGCCAACCAACAGCGACGCGCCAAGCAGCAGCCGGACATGAAGAAGGTCAACCTCTTCGCAGTCGTGGATGACGTCAGCACCACCACCAGCACCGGCGGTGGAGGTGGGCAACGGCAACAGGCCACGGAGAAGACTGAGGCAACGGGCCAGCAGCAGGCGGCGCCGAGCGGCTGGTCTGCGTTCCTCCAGCAGGGCAGAGAGTACGCGCGCGCTCGCTTGTTCCATTCCGCGCCAGGTGATGATGATGATGGTGACCTCACTCGCACATGCATGTCGGTGGACACACACACACACACACACACGACGCACAGTTTCCTGAGCGGCGCGCAAGGAGGAGGGTGGTACGACGACGAAGACGAATGGGAAAAGCCACAGCAGGCGAGCGGCTTCCCGGCCTTCTCAGCTCCGCCCGGCTATCAGGTACATGCAACGATTCTTCTTCTTCTTCTTCCGGTCCATCATCAGGTGATGGCCACGATGGTGGCTTCCTAACATTCCATGAGCGAACAGATGAGCGAGGAAGAACAGCTCCAAGCTGCGATGATGCTCTCCCGCGTGGCCGCCGACGAAGACGTACCATCTCCTCTCCTCCTTCGTCTCTGACATTGACCTAACGACACGACACACACGACACACACGACCCGACACGACACATGACACGACACACAGGCCGACAAGGAGCAGGATTTCGAGGGGCTGATGCTGAGCAAGGGCCTGCTGATCAAGAAGATCAGCGACGACGGCAACTGCCTGTTTGGCGCCGTGGCCGACCAGGCCTACGCCGACCCCGCCCTCCACGCCGAGCTCCGCAAACAGTGCCTTGACTACATGGTAGGCCCACAGCAGAGCCTACTCCCTCCTGACAAAAAAACGCAGTCGCCGCTCACTCGCCTCTGTGTGTGTGTTGTGTGTGGTGTGTTGCGCCACGTATAGGAGAAGGATCGGGACCACTTCTCGCAGTTCGTGACCGAGGACTTCGAGGCCTATGTGCTGCGCAAGCGGTGCCTGGGCGTCTACGCCAACAACCCGGAGATCCAGGCCCTCTCCGAGATGCTCGGCCGGCCCATCGAAGTCTATTCCTACGCCTCAGGTTAGCTGTCGTGTGTGTCGTGTGTGTCGTGTGTGTCGTGTGGTCCTAACTCACACCGCTGTGTTGACTGTAGAGCCGATGAACACATTCCAAGGGGCGGGTGGCGGCGGCGCTCGGCCCATTCGGATCAGCTACCACCGGGGCAACCACTACAACTCGCTGCGATCGCTCGACCCGACGACGGAGGAGGCGCCGCTGCCCGCACTCGCGCCATCGGGGGCAGCAGCGGCAACGACAGCGCCGCCGTCGCAGGCTACGCCAGCCGGCGAGGGCGAGAACGCGTGCTTCCTGTGCGGACAGCAGTGCGTCGACTACGAGGACCTCCAGATCCACATGTTCACCACGTGCGAAAAGAAGGACCTCCTATGAGCAAGTGCGGGGCCTATGTACAGCCAAAATGAATGAACAGATCGATGGTTTACGAACGCGGACACCACACACGCACACACACACACACCACCGATTGGGAGGGAGGTTGTATTATGCACACAAAAAGAGCCATGGCCTGGCTCACAACCTGAACACCTCACACGCTAGGCGATTGCACCACAGCATGAAATGACCATTCATATAGACTAGTTAGCTGGCAGCGTTGTTCTTGGCGTTTCTCTCCTCTTCGGCCTTCTTTCGCATCTGCTGCACGTAGGCCTCCTTCATCTTTTGTTCGTAGAAGGTCTGCATGACCGACAGCTGCTCCATGTCATTCCGTTTGGCCTCCAGCTGGCTCTGGCACGTGAACCTTGGTTGTACTCCCGATCAGTCGAGTTCGTGCGTGTGTGCGTGTGCTATGCGTGTGCGGTGTGTGTGTGTGTGTCGTGTGCGTACCACTTCATGACCGACCCGAGAGTGAAGACGCCCACGGCCAGCGGTCCGATGAAACTTGCCTACGGACGTGCACCAGACGTTTTCGCGTGAGCAAGAAAGAGGAGAGAAGTTGGAGGATGAGAGATGGATGAGAGAAGG
>NW_004457287.1:0-3669 GCF_000313135.1 Acanthamoeba castellanii str. Neff | reverse complement strand
ATCTGCTTGGCTGCCGAATCGGAGGAGAGACCTCTTGGCGATCAACGGGCTGTCGCGAGGTTGCAACGACACGCACACGCACACGACACAAACGACACACGACACGGCACACGACACCGACACAAAACACGCACGTTTGAGCACGTTGATCACCCATTGGCCGTTGGGAAGGGGCTGCTCGTCTTCCTCGTTGCGGTAGAAGAGGCACAGTTCGTTGATGCCCGACTTGGGGCGGAACGTCAATTTATACGAACCGTCGCCGCTGTCTTGCACCTGATTGGCCACCATATAACAACAAACAAGCAGTAGTGTATACATACACGTGGTTTTGTTAGTGATCACAGTGTTTGATCATTGTAGATCATGGGAGAGGGCCAATTACGTCGACATGGATGTCTCGCTCCCAGGGCAGCCCAGACTTGGCGCTGACGCCCTTCGCGGCCAACCTGAACACGGCGGGTCCGCCCGTGTCTCGCTCGTTGCCGAAGGCTTGAACGATCACCACCACAAATACCAGGAACACATACCACACATTACAAGAAAAGTTTGTATTGTCATTCCATAAATGTTCATTGACCAATGGGATAGAATGTTAAGCGTACAGTCGGCCGTGCGGACGATGATGTGAGTGTCCTGCTTGCTGGGTAGGGCCAACGGACCCATGCCCGGCCCCTTGAGCGTGCAATGCCGGGCATCGATCGGCCCTGCGCGGCATTAGACCCGCGTGTGCAGGAGATCGATCAGCACACGCGCGCGGTTGTCTCCCAGAAATGCAGGAATGTGGGTGGGTGAGGGGACCGGCTGAGATGTGGATGGCGTAGGGGCTGTCACCGAGGGGCTTGTCGTTGGCCCACAGGGCGATCTGGTAGCTGCCGGCCTTGCGAGCCGTGTATGTCACATCGTACGTGCCTGCATGCCACACGGCCAACGATCACACAACACAACACAACCAACGACGACACGACACGCACACGACACGCACACGACACGACACACGGATCAGCTTAGTCTGCTGACCATTAGCGAGGACCCCACAACACAAGTTGGCACTTTGCACGAACCGTTGTTGTGGTTGAGGACCGTGGGAATGAGCGTGGCGGTCCCGCTGATCTCAACGCGCACCTCGCGCTCCAGCGGCTCCGTGTAAGTCGTCCCGCGCCAGCTCATCAACTGTAACCGCACACACCGCACACACACCGCACACGCCGCAAACGTGACAAATGAGGCGAGTGTGACAAGAGGCGGAGCGCCGTACGGTGAAGGAGAAGGTGCGGCTCTGGCCGGCGTTACCGGGTCGGCGCGCGATGCCAGGACCCGACGGCAGGCTGCCGCCGGCGTCGAGCACCCGCCCGAGCGGCGGCAGCGACGTGCGCAGCCACGACAGGCCGCCCCCTGCGCCGGCGTTGTGCAATCTTCTCATTCGGCGATTGGATCCTGCATTGCGTGCCGTGGCCCAGCAAGCGCGCACAAGGCGTGCCACGAAGCCGAAGCCCGCCATGGCCAGGTTGACCAGAAGCGACGTTGGGGTCGAGGCGTGAGTGGAAGATGAAGAGGATGAAACCTGCTGCAGGAGCTGGGAGGGGAGCCAGGGCCGGTTTTCCAATAGCAGCACCAACTGTACGGCGGCGCAGGCCGTGCAGAACCACCCCAGCCCCACCACCATCCACACGACGCTCACCACCATCGCCAGCTCTATTATTATTAGTATAAAAAAACCACTTCTTTAGCCCGAACAAATTGCTGCTTTTTAATACTGAAGTTGATTTCTTTTTGCTTTTCTGCAATTCTTCTTTTTGCATCTCCTCATTTTAGTTGAAGCTCGACTGCGCAGAGAGGGGCGAAGACCGCGCGAGGCACGCGGTATCTGTGGGAGGGCCGAGACTCGGCTCGAACACTGTTGCCACGGTCGCAAGGGCGCCACCCACCGACTGGCGGGCTGAACCACAACAACAGCCGACTCTTTCCGGCTCTTTAATTTCTATTCTTCCGTCGAACCAACCCCGACCTTGGCGAAACTGTTGCCGATGCCCGCACGTTTTATTGATGTGCGGGCTTACTCCAACCATCATTTGCCGGAGAAAAGACTGTTCTGGCGAACATGCTCTCAACATGTGCCGCAAAGCGGGCAGCTCGGCAGAGAGTATTGGACGGACTCAAAGCAGAGCCCGCGGGGCCTTCAGATCAGAGCGAGACCATGAAGTTGTTTATGTCACATTTCGAGTGCGGGGCTCACGTGCCGCCCATCACTTGGAGGACGGTATTTAACGGGCCAAGCTCAACCCGGCACTCCTGTATCTTGCCTCTCCCTCGCACACTACAATCACCACACTATCATCATGGAGACAGAGGAACGGCCGCCGAGTCATTCTGCCCAGTCCGATGACCATGCCGACGTTTCATCAGACTCAGTGCGCACTCTCGCTCGCAGCCCACCCGGCCAGCGCAGCGAGTGATCACTAACGGTTGTGTGTCGTGCCTGTCGTGCGTGTGTTGTGTGTCATTCAAGGGTCTTGATGATGAGCCGAAGCTGAAGATTAAGGACCGTGACTACCTGTTTAGCGACTGGATCAAGGAGACGCGCCAAGTCAACAACCCCAACTTCGAGCCCATCTTCGTCGCCGTGGACAACCTCACCTACCGCGTGCCCGCCCTGCCGCCCACCAGGCACCACCGGAGCGTGTTCTCCGTCGTCGCCGACGCCGTGCGGCGCTTCATCCCCGAGAAGGGACCCAAGCCCATCCCCATCCTCGACGATGTAAGCTTCTACCTGAAGCCCGGCCAGATGACCCTGCTCCTCGGCGCCCCTGGTACGCACGAGCTCCTCTCCCCTGCGACCGAGTCGCCCGCAAACTAGCAGAAACGAAACTTCGACGTCGAAAAAGGACAATGTGATTGCCATGAGCCCAGTTATTGGTAAATCAATTTTAAAAAATGTCGACATACAGGGTGCGGAAAGAGCTCGTTACTCAAGTTGTTGGCCAACCGTCTGCGGGTGGGCAAGGTCGAAGGCAACCTCACCTTCAACGGCAAGGTGCCCAAGCGCAAGCACTACCATCGCGACGTCGCCTTCATCCAGCAAGAGGATGTCCATCTTCGTACGAATTTTTTTCTGCCCTACTCGCTCCAAAGATTCTGACTCCCCCCTCTCACCTGCAGCAACCTTGACGGTGAAGGAGACACTGCGTCTCAGCGCTGATTGCCAGATGCCGCGCGGCGTGTCGAGCCAAGCGAAAGCAGACCGCGTGGAGGCCATCATGCAGCTCCTGGGCCTCAAGCACCGTGCCAACACCATTGTCGGCGATGCGCTGCTCCGCGGCGTATCGGGCGGTGAGAAGAAGCGCGTGTCGGTGGGCATCGAGTGGGCCAAGTCGCCCGGCGTGTGGCTGTTCGATGAGCCCACCACAGGCCTCGACTCCTCTGCCTCCTACGACGTACGCCCCCCGTGCCTTTTTCCTTTTTTTCTTCTTCTTTTTCTTTTGTAGGACAAGTGAGCTCAATGCCCGTGGGTTGCTCGTTCGCAGGAGATGAGGGCTTTGCGGACGATCGTCGACATGGGTGGCGCGGCCCTGGTGTCGCTCCTCCAGCCCAGCTACGAGGTGTTCCACCTGTTCGACAATGTGATGATTCTCACGCAGGGCCAGATCGCCTACCTCGGCAAGCGCGAGGACT
>NW_004457288.1:145549-146960 GCF_000313135.1 Acanthamoeba castellanii str. Neff | reverse complement strand
GTTCCTGGAGGACATGACCATGAAGACTCTGCCGATCGTGGTGCCGTGCGACGTGCAGGCCCTGATCGACGCCATGAAGAAGAAGCAGCCCCTCGTCGACACCTCCAACTACGGCATCTTCGAGTACAAGGACAAGACCCGTACGCCCCAATCGCATGCGTTGAGCGCTTGACGCGCACGGCACTCACAAGGCGCCTATAACGCGACGGACACACGACGACGCAGAGCTGCGTGACTTGGACCCGGCGATGAGTTTGACCGACGTGATGACGGCGCATGCGGACGACCCCATGTTCAAGCTCGTCTTCAAGAAGCGCACCCCGAGCGTGGGCTTCCAGGCCGGTGCGCCGCCCTCTCGCAACCCATCCGTCTGACATTCATAGTTTAGTCCCCACCATCGCAGATGAACTCACCCAAGTCCCGTCCTGTGTGTGTGTGTGTGTGTGTGTGTGTGTGTGTGTGTGTGTGTGTGTGTGTGTGTGTGTGTGTGTGTGTCTGGTCTGTGCAGATAATGGAAGCGGTGCGAAGGACATGGGCCTCCTCATCCAAACCCTCTCCGAGCTGCTCGAACAGTTCCCCAATCCTCCCGACACCCTGCCCGAGGTACACACGCACGACACGACACGACACGACACGACACGACACGACACGACACGACACGACACGACACGACACGACACGACACGACGCGACGCGACGCGACGCGACACGCGTCGAGAGGGCTGAGACTGAGGGTTCTGTGTGCGCAGGTCTCGGATTCGGAGTCGGCCGACGAGCCGCCGGCCGTTTCGCCCGAAAATTGGACGTCAGACGGCGTCGTGGAGTTCCTCGACAGCATCGGGATGGGCGCCTACCGGGACAACTTCAAGCAGTTCAACGGCAAGTCGTTCAGCCTCCTGGGCGAGGCCCACATGGAGAAGCTGGCGGGCAACGCCGCCGACGGGAAGCTCATCTACCTGCGCCTCCAGGAGGCCAAGCGGAGCGGCCGCTCCTCCGCCTACTCTTCCTCTTCCCAAGGCGCCGCTACCACGCCTCTCAAGTACGCCTTTCGTGTGTGTGTCGTGTGTCGTGTGTCGTGTGTGTCGTGTGTGTCGTGTGGTGTGATCGTGTATGTCGTATTAATTTATATTTATACGTTGGTGTGTTCAGGGGCCAGCGCTCGCTGTCGGGGTACTCGGCGACGGGGAGCCTCGTCTCGCAGGTCTCGTCTTCGGAGGAGGTGCCCACCTACCGCAAGCCGCTGCCCAGCCCGGGACCGACGGCGGCGGCCTCGCCCGAGCGGCCCTCCACGCCCGAACCCGCCAAGTCTCCGGCGTCGGCCGCCCCCGCCGAGGCCCTCAAGTCTTCGAAATTCTCGCGCAGCATGGGCGAAATTCCGCTGGTTCACATCAACGCCAGCGGCGGCCCGCCC